>NW_018111355.1:0-1089 GCF_000183805.2 Loa loa | reverse complement strand
AATTGTTTCAAATTTCTGTTTTTTTTTTTCCGGTCAACTTTTCCATTCTATTATTATGGATACATTTCAAGCCATTTTATCCACTTTTGGGAAAATGAAAGACATTAAAAGAAAGTACTCTGTTATTATATTGGAATTTTTGGAGGTAAAGGATGCTACCAATTTCTACTCAATTATCAGCTTTTGGACATTATCATTTTATGACAATAACATTATCAATATGGCAAGTTTCTTTCTAGCATCTTTCGTCCAGCTCTTCGATGTCTTCTTTCTAATGAAGATGGTTTGGCCACATATCGAGAAGTATTCCTGAAAAATGCCTAGTAATCGCCAGAATATCCCATTTGATGAAGCAATTAAATTAAGCGATTATATAAAAATGATAAAATTAATACAAACTATTACCATATTAAGGTTTTCCGATATTTTTGTTAACAAAACGTTGAAATGTTTGTTGTTTAAAAGAAACGATCCAAGAATTATCGGGAAGCGGTCCGATTTCCGTCTTTCCTGTATATTTCAATTTTCATTTTGTTCTTATTAAAATGTAAAAGATTTAGTCATCAGATAGTTATTAGCAACGACTTTAAATCTAAGTAATTATGAAAAATGAACCATAAAATGACAATTTTGAGAAGAAAAAAAAGAGGACTATCTCATTAATTAGAGCTGATAATATCGTTTTAGTTCAAAAACCAAAGCACAATCTTTTCAGTTCCAATTTTTTTTTTCGCCCCTATGATTTTATGAGAGAGAAACAAATACATTAGAGGACCATGTGTAAATGTGAAATGTTTAGTTGTCACCCAATTGCCAACAGCAATATTATTGTGATATCAACAAGGAGACGCAAAAAAAGAATGGAAATTATCAGAATTTCGAATTATCAGATATTATGCGTTTGCGTGCATTACGATGTTTTTTATCAGTGCTGATCGATGCTTATCAATGTTTGTTTATTGATTAATTTATCATAACATCATTTACCATTTACCATAACATTTATCACATTTATCATAACATCATTCATTTACACACACACATATACATACACACTCTAGAAGCTTTTCTTGATCAGGTTTTTAAAAG
>NW_018111354.1:0-1089 GCF_000183805.2 Loa loa | reverse complement strand
ACAAGTCAGTGCTTGTTATCTGAAAATAATAACAAACCGGAAAATTTAAACCAGACAAGGATACTGACAATATTGTCATCAGTAGTCACAAGTGAATGCTTGTTATCTGAAAATAATAACAAACCGGAAAATCTGAACCAGACAAAGATACCGATGATTTTATCATCAGTGGTTACGAGTGCTTACTTTTACTTATAATGCTTAAAATATGTCAATTAAAATTGAAAATAATTATTTGGTTTTTTTTCAGTATGATTAGATTGGCGGAATCGGAATACCGTATAGTTGCATTATTTCATTTTCACATCCGGTCCGTTCCGTTAGACGTACAAACCGGTCGTTTTAATATTACTTAACATCTTGATTTCATCAAGATGTTACTTAAATCCTGTTGACCAGAAAATTTTATGTGGTAATCAATATGAGTATTCTAATTGTTAAAATTCATATTTAAACTTTTAGTATTATTCCTAAAAATTAAATGAAAAAGGCAAGTTGAAAATTCAAATCAATTAGCTATGTAAATTACATGATTACTCAAATACTTTTTATACCGTATACTCAAATTATTATTCATCCATTATTCCATTTTATAATAATATATTAGAAGATAAATAAATATGATTAAAGAATAAATAAATTTGACTATCATAAATTATCACAAATAATATGAAAGAAAATTTTGAATAAATATTTGACCAACGATTATCATTAATTGTATGGAATTTTTGAACTGCAAAAATGCGTGCATTCATGCATGCATGCATGCATGTATGCATGGCATGCATACAATAAATTATTACATATAATATCTTTTCTAAAAGTAGCAATTATAAATTTATTTTTATCATGCAAATTAGTTAAAAGAATTCTTATGACAAAAAAAAGACGGATCACGTTGTTTCTTTTACGTTTAATATTAATGGAACTCTGAACAGAAAATATTAATTTACGTATTATTTCCGGCAAGTTATTAATTTACGTATTATTTCCGGAAAGTTATTAATCTACGTATTATTTCCGGAAAGTTATTAATTTACGTGTTATTTCCGGAAAGTTATTAATTTACATAATTTTATTAATCTATTA
>NW_018111353.1:0-1090 GCF_000183805.2 Loa loa | reverse complement strand
ATTTTATCAAATGAAATGTTTCATTCAACTACAACATTTTACTGTATCTTTCTGGTGGTGAACCTTATTTTTTAGCGATTTATTTATTGTCTTCATGAATAAATCTGGCCAAAAGCAAATGCATACTGTACCAATTATAAATGAAAATATACGATCACATGGAAAATTTATAAATCGTTTAATGTCAAATGAATTTTATAATTCAAAATGGATCCTTACACGACGATTGTATTTCGTCGATTCAATTTCATTAGATGCAACAAATGATGCACAAAATTTGGGTATTATTCGTTTTTTGGAAAAAATTGATATTAAAATACAAATTCAGGTATGTGAAGTTTTCAGAAATTAACAGTTTTGTCTCTTTTTTTATTTGCAAATTTGAATCATAAGAATAATTATTGAATCAAAATTTGAATTTTTGAAAGAATTTTTAAATTCTCTTAAAAATAAAAAAAGAAAAAAGAATTGCCATTGTTCTTTTTTTTAAAATTTTCTTAGATTTTTCTCCTCTTTTTTTGAAACTTTCTCTTAAATCCTTTTAAATTCTCTTCGAAAAAAAAGAAAATAACTAAAAAAAATTTTGCTATTTTTATTTAGTCTCAAAAAGATGGCCATATAATGCCACCGCACGTACGAATCCGTTATACTGAAATCGAACGAAATCCGGAAAAGCAAATTTCATTACAATTTAATATCACATATTTTATGAAAGATTCACAATTCATGCATTACATCGAAAGTGCATTATTCATTTTGGGTATTTTATCAATCATTTATGCAACGATAAGAGCATACAGGTTACTATTCATTACAATTATTGATATCAATAAATATTATTTTATTTTAGCAATTATCAAATGTAGCAAAATTAATTATTTGACTAGAAGATTTAAAAAGAAAAAGGAAAGAATAATTATTAATTTTCATTTGATTACTTGATGAAAATCAATATTTCAATTATATGATAATTAAGTGGAATAATTTATTTTTTCAAATATTTGAAAATTTTGTAAAATACTGATAATTTCAGTTGGGGAAAACGTTCCGGTAAAATGATTATCGATGGTACAACGCTTATCAAATTAAT
>NW_018111352.1:0-1090 GCF_000183805.2 Loa loa | reverse complement strand
AATTGAGTAGATTGAGTAATTGAGTAATCGAATAGATTGAGTAATTGAGTAATCGAATAGATTGAGTAATTGAGTGTATTGAGTAATTGATTAGAGTAGATTGAGTAACATATAAGTGACGAATTGATGCGATGATTATAATCTTTCAAATTTATGAAAAGAGAAGTAAAAATTACTATTTTATGAAAAATTTAAATATCAGTAAAAAAAAAGGAAGGAAAGGAAGTGGAAGGAATAAAGAACGGAAGAAAAGGTAATTATTTGAAAAGGATAGAAAGAAAAGGTAAGTATTTAAAACTTCAAAAAGAAAAATGGTAAAATAGGAAAATATGATGGATTTCCAAATGACTAATCACTAATCACAACCATTTCGAATTATTATTAAAGATTCGAATTGAAATAATTAAGAATTAATTAGAAAAAATTATTTAAATGCATATAATTTTGGGATATAAACTCCAACGACTCACTAAATTCTTATTCAACATCTTTTAATTAATTAAAATCAATTAATATATTAAATTGGAATTATAATTCAACAGTAAAAATACAATTAAATTTTACCAGTTATAGTATCATCTAACAAAAACATTTCCCTTCAATTTTTGTAACTTATTTATAAACCTCTTTCATTCTTTTTCTTTTTTCTCTTCTATAAGTTTGTGAAACAAATATATTTTGAAATATTTTGCAAATTTTTTTTTCTTTAAAATTTTTAAAAAAGAAATTTTTTTTTTTTGTTGTTGAAATTTATAACAAAAAATTTTGCATTTTTGTAATGAACGAATTTGAAATTAATTACCAAATAAATAGTTAAGCTTAAAATAAAATTGAAATGAAAGAAATATACAAAGGATGAGAGGAAATGTACAATACGAAGTAATTAGACGTTCCACTTCGATTCATTTTCGTTTCTTCTTTTTTTAATTTTTTTTTCTTTTTTTAAAGGGAAGTTTTAAATAAACCAAATAATTTCTCTTCATTATCGCATTTGGAAAAAAAAAAATAAAAGTGAAATAAACGAGCTAATTCTCACGATAATCATGTATTAAGAGAGAGAGAGAGAGAGAGAGAGAGAGAGAGAGAGAGA
>NW_018111351.1:0-1090 GCF_000183805.2 Loa loa | reverse complement strand
TAATAATAATAATAATAATAATAATAATAATAATAATAATAANNNAATAATAATAATAATAATAATAATAATAATGATAATAATAATAATAATAATAATAATAGTAATAGCAATAATAATAATAATAATAATACTAATAGTAATAATAATAATAATAATGATAATAACAATGAAACAAAAGTGAAAAAAAATGTTAAATATTAATTTAATCATTTAAAAGTGCAAAAAATTTTAAACTTTTTAAAAGTTAAAACAGAAAATTCTCTAAAAATGAAAAGCAAATGTTTTGAATAATTAATAAAATAATCTTATTTGTTTATTCGCTTAAATAAACAAATTATCTTAATTGATTTTTCTTTTTACATTTCATAACAATGATTCATCCATTCCAGTATTAACTAATAAATCGATCAATAAACTATAAAAGATGATTGACGAGACCATTTGCATAATAAATCCTCAAATAATACATCGATCATCATTCCTATCATTTCGTACAAATGACATTTTAATAGGTAAATTAGAAATTAAAGGATAAAGTTAAATTACTCAAATATATATTAGCTGCACTATTGCTAATGGATGATTCATTTCGGAAAATTTCGAAATTTTCAAAATTATGTCATTTAAAAGGATAATATTCTTCTTGCCATATACGGTAATTAAGTAATTTAATTCTATCATCTTCTCATTCTCTCCCTCTCTTTCACCCTTTCCTATTTTACTTTTCTAAAATGCCTTAAAAGGGAAATATTCTTGTGACTAAATTATAATCAATAATTTGATTTCTATCGCTACTTTTTTTTTTAAATTTATAAAATCTTTTTTCCTTTCTTTTTATTTTTATCGATTGCATGCGTATAAATGAAATATTCAACTTATTAGATTATTATCATTTTTATCAAGTTTTATTTTCCATCAAAATCTCATATCAGTGTTGTCTTATCAGACTTATATCAAAAAATTTTATACCAGTTCATCGAAATAACCAGTACTTTTATCAGCATGCTTATGAGCAGGCAGTTTCTTTTCTTATCATTTCAATGGATCACAAATGCTACCATTATCAATGTGGATAAACAGTTTCGAA
>NW_018111350.1:0-1091 GCF_000183805.2 Loa loa | reverse complement strand
TTAAAGTCTAAATTGAACATTGATATCTTACTAATTAAATGATAGCAATGTGTTTCATTAAGAATCCAATCTTCTTTACAATCTGGAAACGTACGGTCTGCTCATCGGTTTCTCTAAAATAAATTAGAAATGACAGAGTAATATTATCAACTTCTATTATTACTGAATGATCTGTAATGTAATATGAACATATTACGTTACAGTAAATTGGAATAAATCAAAACATAGCAACTGGATACCAATTGGAATTTTCCTATTCGGTTTTTCGATGTTAATTTACGATAGTTGATATTACATGTTTCTATAATGATTGACGTATTTAATGACGAAAATGTATAACATTTTAATTAATGTCGAAGAATGAGTAAATCTTTGGATTTTGCAATTTATCGTAGTGTTCACAAGTTCAGTTTAAATTTTCATCGTCAAATCAATGTGATCAGCATTTCTGGAAAATTGTCCAAAAATATTTTCCGGAAAGAAGTTTAAAAAAACTGAATTGAAGTGAAACGAAATGAAACTGCAAAAAATATTTTAAGGGTTTTGCATAAATTATTTCTTCCAATACAATTTGGCAACTGAATTGAAATTATTCATAAAGGATTAAAGTATAAAGGATTAAAAGTGATTGCTATTGTTACATTACTATAGGTTATCGATACACGTGGCTAACCACTCCCACCAAAATTGGCATTTATATACGCAATCCCCTACCAATAGCATGCAGAAGCGGCTGGGTGCTATCTATCAAATTGTCTTCGTGAAATTTCGTTTAGTAAGTTCTTTTTCACTTATTTCGACGGAGAATGTCAGTTGCTTTTTAAAGTTCTGCGTCATGCGGCTTTAGAACTCCAACATGAGCACTTTCTTTATTAAACAAAATTATCTTTTTATCAAATTTGTAATTGTGCAAGTTTGCGGAAATTTGCTTTGGAATGCTTGAGATCAATCTCCAACATACATAATTTGTTGTTTTCGATGTTTGAACAGGAGATGTTCGTATTATACAATGAATGCGTACAAAATTTTTTCAGTGATAATATATTCAGAATAGTATACACTTGAAAATGTTTTACGCAGTTGTCAAACAG
>NW_018111349.1:0-1092 GCF_000183805.2 Loa loa | reverse complement strand
AGAAAAACTGTTTGTGACAGTATTATTCACTTTTTTTGCATAATCTGTATGAAATACTTTCTGTTTTACAATGCATTGTTATTCAATGCAAAAGGGAAAACTGAGATTTATTTCGATTTTTTTTGAGTCTTTCTGATATTTGACTGATTCGATCTTTTACACTGTAAAAGGTCCATTTTCCTTCAGAATTCAGTCTACCGTCAGAAACTGCTTTCTTCCTCACCAAATTCGTTTCTACAATTCCTTCTACTCATTTCATAGTCTTGAATAGTTATAGTAGCTGAAAGAGTCTATCTATCACTGAAGCAACTGAATTTGGGTCTAAATCTTTACCAATCATTTACCGTCGTTGCTCATCAAAAGAAACATACAATAAAGTGAAGAAATTTATTTTACTAATTACTCGGGAAAGATTGCATCCTTTAGCAAATAGATTTATTACACATCCAAAATGATTGGATTCATTCTCTCAAACTTCTAAGAATTCGAAATCCATTTATGATAGTGAAGAAATTTGACAAATTCGTAAGATTATTCGAATCATTGAGTAAATTTCTAATTTACAGCTACTGATTGCAATGCACTTCGAATATTTTGCTATCCTTACGTTCGTCGTAATATCATCCAACATTGCATCAGCGACAGGTACACTTTTTGAATTTTCAAAATTTAAAATTTAACTGAACTATTTTGAAGTAGTACACTGTGCATATTAGGAAATTTGAATGAATTTATACTTCCTGTTCAAATATATAAAGAACAAGAACACTGGTGAATTAATTGGAATTTCAGGAGAAACAGATGAGGAAGGACCCAGTGTCTCTAAAAAAAGAAAGATTGAAATTAAATGTCGGTGTCCCAACGATAAAGTAAACCGTGTTTTTGGAGAAGTGGGAAATCGAATTGCTCGTAACTTACCTGCTGGTGATTTAAAAATATGGCGTGAGCACTCTTCTTTCACTTATATATTATCACACTACATATATTCCCTAAGATGGAAAAATCATATCCGCCAAATTTGATGATTTCAATTACTAATAACTGTAGGAGATAAGGGAAATTGAAATGAGTTAATTAGTTATAATGAATTGA
>NW_018111348.1:0-1092 GCF_000183805.2 Loa loa | reverse complement strand
AATTAATCTTGCGAAACATTGATTATTGATTAAAAATATCGATCAAAATATTAAGTTCTTAAATTTCTGTTGAAGAAGAAAAAAATCTTTTTTTTTTTAAAAAAAGGAAACTCTTAAATCATTGTGAATAACAGCTATAAATTCTGTTTAATCATTACCAATAAATAATAAGTTCTGTTTAATCATTACCAATAAATAATATTATAAGTTCTGTTTAATCATTACCAATAAAGAATATTATAAGTTCTGTTTAATCATTATCAATAAATAATATCATAAGTTCTGTTTAATCATTATCAATAAATAATATTTATTTGATAAGGAGTTATTTTTTGACTTTCTTAAAATTCCTCACCATTGTCAACAATCATCCTTATTTATTCTATCAACTAAGTATTACTATCAACATTATCAACTTTTAATCTGTTATTGAGCTTTCTTATCATCAACTTCTAATCTGTTATTGAGCTTTCTTATCAGTGCATTGTTTTTGTTGTGTTCATTGAAACATACTACCAACGTTATATTTTCAAAACAGCGCAAAAGAAGTAAATGGAGGGAAGATATACAATATGAAATTTGTAGTATTTGAAATTAAATTTCTTAACATACACTACTACGCTTATAGCATATAACCCGAATAATCATCGACAAACAAAAAAAAAAAAAAGTAAGTCAGATTATATGGTCATCTATGGTCACCTCTCCTCTCAATAACATTACTTATTATGATTTCATGATCCTATGATTGATGACTGCATAACGATAAGATGAAAGTGTTAACCCGTATGACAAACACAAATAGTACTGCAACCGAAAACATCCGTAATGATGAATATTTCATGAATGATTTCAAAAACGTCATACATATATATATGTTTCAGTATAACCCGTATAGTTATCTTAAAAAGATCGCATTCTAAATTGGCATTTTCAGAGAGGAGAGATTTAGGTTGAAAAATTTCCAAATCCCTATAAAAAGTATTTTTTTATTTTTTTATTTTTTCATTGAAAATTACTTCATATTGTCCTACAACAACAATTATGAATTAACTACTGACATTCACTTCTCATCTATTTTGCGTTGTGTTG
>NW_018111347.1:0-1092 GCF_000183805.2 Loa loa | reverse complement strand
AATATATCTTTAAATTATGCTATGTATGATTATTATTGGATCTGAATAATCATTTTGAGCTTATCATATGAAAATTTTTAATTAATTAATTCATAACACACATACAGGTAAAGAATAACTGAGGTTTTATTCTTTATCTCGTTTTATTCTTTATGTTTTATTCTTTATCTTTATCATCTAACTGATTTTATACTGTTTCAATTTCTTCCATATGGATTACTAATTGGATAGTTGTATTATTGCAAATACTTTGCAATGAGTAACTTTTAAATTACCAATGCTTAAAGTTTTCCTTGTTATCCAAATCTCGGCATAAACCGGCACTTACGCTGGTGCCTTTTAGTGGCATATTCTTAATCAAGATGAGGAGAGTAATATCATGCGAAAAATGAGTTAAATTTACTATTAATTCTAATATTTTGTATAATTTGTTGTAACATATAATAATTTGATGAAAATACATATCTATCTTAATATGCATGCTTGACATCCCAGAACTTCTCTAAGATTTTATTTATTCGATAGCTGGATGATGATTTTATCTTGATGAGAGTTTTATTGATTAAATTAGCAAAAATGGAATAATTTTACTAGAATTAGAAATACCAAAAATAACACTATTTGTATGATCATATCTTTCACATCTTTTTCTTATTCAGCAAAAAGTATTACAATTTACGACATAGCATTTATACAATATGAATTAATTTTGTCATAAGTGTCAATATTCGCGTTATTAACAATTAAAGGAAGCTCGCAAAATCATAAGTTAACAATGCTGAATAAGTAGTTTTTTTTTTTGCTTTTTATTTCTCTAAATTTTTGACCTTAACTTTCTAAATTTTAAAGTTAATAATAAAAAGGTGGCAAAAACATTATGTTTATTTTCATAAAGCAAATTAGAGACGCGATTTTTTTTTTTTACACCATTTAACCATTTTCATGCTATTTAAATTTCTTCCACTCAGACCAGTGCATTTTCCAGTCAGTGAAATGAGTAATGTGAACTTTTGCATGAAAGAACATGATTTTGCGTCACTTGTAAATACCATGAAATATGAATTTATGAAGTTATTTGTCCAGGTATTGACA
>NW_018111346.1:0-1092 GCF_000183805.2 Loa loa | reverse complement strand
AAATCCACTACGTGATAATTCACTAATTACGTGGCTATTAGTATGATAGATCCAGATCCACTACATGATAATTCACCAATCCGTTCTCTGGTTTCTTCTATATTTTCGAAAACCATTCAGTTGGGAAAAAAAAATAATTAGGAAAAATAATATAGTCGAAATTAATTAATAAATTATAACAAATCTTTTTTACTAACAACTATTTCAGAAAATTTTTCAATACATATATCTCTTATCAATCATTACCAATCAACAATAACTCATTTGTATCATTATGTAGAGATAAACTACAATGATTGCCCACAATGATCCTAAACTTCCGGATAATTCTGGATTAATTTAAATTAATCTTCTTAAGATTAATTTCAATCTGTTTATCCGACAGAATGCTTTTATGACAAATTTTTTTTTTCCTAGACAATTTCAAATTAATCACTATGATAATTAATATAATTAAAGTTAATTACTATGATAACAATGCCTTATGAAACTTATAGATTTCATCTCACATCAAATACACTAAATTGTAAAATTATGATAAACAATGGTCGCTTATAGCATTAACAAACTACAATGAAATACTAATTAAATTGGATTATTGATAAAATCTGATATCAGTACTGGAATTAATTTAAAATTATCTAGAAAAAAAAAAACGACCATTACTAAATGGCAATTATTACTACTAATATCAATGAATTTAAGTAAATTTTCCAATGATACTTATCTTGATACAATTTTAGATTCACAATATATCATACATTGTGATATTCATGTTGCGGAAAAATCTTATATTTCTTTCTTTTTTTTTTTTCGCTTAGACATTATCCTTATTATCCTTATTCAATCATTTATTCACTTTACTCATTATTTTGTCACAATTGTAAACAAACCTAAACTAGTTCTTATTTTCATTTTTACTTAAAATGAATTCGAATAGAATAAGCAAAACTAAACTAAAATCTTAAAAAGTACTAAAAGACCAATTTTAACATTCCATCACTTAATTACCTATCATAAATTAAACAATTATAGGACAAAAAAAAGTTGAAATCAAACATTACATATCAGAAATCTTGATAAAATTAAATT
>NW_018111345.1:0-1092 GCF_000183805.2 Loa loa | reverse complement strand
CCAAGAGGAAGACAAAAGTGTAAATTATCGAGAGAAAGACAAAAAAGTAAATTATCGAGAGAATGATGAAACTGTAAATTATCGAGAGAAAGATAAAAGTTTAAATTACCAAAAGACAAAAGTGTAAATCACCGAGAGAGTGATGAAACTGTAAATGGAGAGAAAGATAAAAGTGTAAATTATCGAGAGAGTGATGAAACTGTAAATTGAGAGAAAGATAAAAAGTGTAAATATCATATAAATATTATTCTATACAATAGATTCCTTCAATTTAATAAGAGAAATAAATTTTGATAAAATTTTATCCAAAAGATCAATCTTCATTAATTTATTAATTTAATAGAATAATGCAAGCAGGAAATTATTTCCATTGATAATACATTTATGATTAATGTCATCTTATTATCATTTTAATTAATCTCTTTTGCATATGAATAATACCATCGATTAAAACTATTCAACCATTTGTTTTTATCGATTTGCATAGAAAAATGAAATGAATTAAATATGGTAATAATGGTTAAATATTAGAATTATTTTATGATTTATTGCTAATTTTATTGTATACATTTATTGATTGATCACTATTTTGAGCTAATCAGCTATTGATCTGGAATTAGAAATTGATAAAATCAGCTAAAATAATTCTAAAATTATAATTTTAAATTAATCTTGATCTATATTTTATTATAATTCAATTCAATGTTTATATATTTTTCAAAACTACAACAGATATATTAATATTTGACAAATTTTCATTGATCTTTTAATCAAAAAAAAAAATTTCATTTCAAAAATTTAAAAGGCTAATTTTTTTTCCCAATTTCAAAGTAATTTCTTAATAATAGCAAGAAAAAAAAATAAACTTTTTCATATATAAGAAGAAAAGAAAATTAGCAATAAAAAATATATATAGAAAAAGATGATTGTTGTATATTATGCAAATCGTTGAACTTTAACCTTTCAAGTTTATGTATTTGAGAAAGAAAAAGATAATGTTTTGAGAAAAACTAAAAGTGAGAATAGAACAAATTGAAAGAGAGAGAGAGAGAGAGAGAGAGAGAGAGAGAGAGAGAGGAGGAGGAGGAGAGG
>NW_018111344.1:0-1092 GCF_000183805.2 Loa loa | reverse complement strand
TTTTTTCTACTCCCTCCTCTCCCTCCTCTCTCTCTCTCTCCCTCTTTCTCTTCATCTTTCTTTTTCATTCATTTATTGTCAAATTTTTGAATACTTTTGAGGGACAAATGAATGACTTTACAAAAAGTCTTCGGTGACATTACATGACATTACCGTTCTAACACATCAGTAACATTACAAAAGGCATACGTAACATTATAACAATGTCACCATTGATGATGTCACATATACTTTATTCCTAATGAAAATATACCTGACATTGGTTAATTAAAGAGTAAAATTATATTTATTGCAATACAATTATTGGATATTTTTTCCTACGATAATTCAAAATATTCCTGTAAATTATATGATTTAAAATATTTTAATCAAAATAATTTGATAGTGGAAACAATAAATTTTACGTAATTTTTAATAAGATATCCTTATTTTAGTATTTTAATTTAATAAATTTTGTGTAACTTTCAATAGAATAATATTCTTATTTTAGTATTTAATTTTTTTTTAGCTCAAAATTTAACTCAAAATTAAATCCTTCATATTACACTTTTTTCTTTCAAAATTTTTTTTACAATAAAAGTAAATTTTTAATGAAAAAATAAATTTGAAATGAATAAATTTACTTCCATTTAAGCATGCTTATTAGAGATGGAAGTTAAAATGAAATAATTTATTCGATAAATTTGATTAAAATGAAGATCTTTTAGTTGCTAAATTCACTATACAATCTTCCAAAAGGGAGCAAATTCATTTCAATTTTCAAATATTTGCTTGCTCTATTAACATTGTCCGTGGTAAGAAGCTTTAATTTACCTATCATAATAATGTACTCACTACTCCCTCATATACCTATCTATCTACTTACCTATCTATCTTTCTATAAGACACCATCACTTTCAGTAAACAATACCATCGCTCTCCCATATATTTCATCAGTTAAGCAAAACTTTGTTAAAATTTAATTGTCATCTAGTTAGCAATAACTTCAATTTTTGTGACAAGGAAGTTTACCCAATAACATACCAAGAAAAAGAAAATAGAAAAAAAAAGAAGAGAGAGAGAAAGAGAAAAAAAGGAAAGAAAGTATACTGT
>NW_018111343.1:0-1092 GCF_000183805.2 Loa loa | reverse complement strand
TCAGCTTTTGCTAACATTACTTTCCATCCAATCACAAAACCATCTATCTTGTCACCCACAGCATTTTCACTAATGCTTTTTTCTCCATCGGTTTTCGGCGCTCTTCTATTGAGTCCAGGTGTATTCCTTCCTACTCTCTTGTCTCCAGCTCTCTTGAGTCCGGCAATTTTATCACCATTTGCACTTTCTCCTATTGTCCTTTCCCCGTTGGTTGTCAGTCCTGGAATTCTAAGTCCTGCTGCACTGGCACCGTCCATCTTATCGCCCAATGCGTTATCACCAGGTATTGTATCACCATCTGTACTTTCACCAGCTATTATGAGCCCATTTGTTTTAAATCCTTCTATCTTCTCACCATCGATCCTTACTGCTCTAATCGCGAGCCCATTTGCCTTGTCGCCCTCTTTTTTCTCGCCATCTTACATCACTGCAGTGATCTTTTCACCTTACGCATTCTCGCCGCTCTTTAATTCAACCGGTAACTTAGTCACTTTACTATTTTCACCCAGTGTAGGTAGTTGAACGTATTTCCAGTTACTTCGAATGTTCGGATGTTTGTCACTTCCTCAGCACAATTTTTTAAAATTAATTTAAAAAAGAACATCAATCCTTAAGTCTTCGTTATTTTGTTTCAAAATATTTGTTTCTGCCATAAACTATTATAATGTACTGCTCTTGTCGATGGGATCTACTTAATGGAACGACAGTCGATCTTCTGATAATTTATTGTTTTAGTTTTTTTTAGGTCAAGACAAAGAGTCATGTGGCCATTAAAAGCCGCAGAGGTAAGAAAGAAACGGAGCTTAATCATGAGGAGAAGGTTCAGAATGTCTTGCATTTTGAACTCCCTTCAAATTAAATGCAGAATTAATGATGGTTCATCAATCCCATCAATCGTTTAACATTGCTCGCAAAATTATAATTAAATTGTTCCGCAGATCTTTTCCACGAATATGAGGGAAATGAAGTACTGAAAAGGGACTGTTATTAAAAACTGTTACATTTCCTGGTTTCACAAAGTATTTTCACTTAATTTTGGATAAGCCAGCGTTAATTCGCTCACGTCGATGGAATTAAAAAAGATATAAATAG
>NW_018111342.1:0-1092 GCF_000183805.2 Loa loa | reverse complement strand
AAATTAATTCATTTAAACATGGATAAAATTAACGATAAGTAATTTTTATTAATAAATTTGACATTTTCAATATCAATTCACATGCAAAAATTTTTAATCAAATAATAAAAAATGACCAAAATGATATTTTTCATTTCCTGTTAAATTCCTTTTCATAGAGGAATAAATTAATTTTATAGCAAATTTAAATTTTGCCTTACTCGTATAATTCATATAACCCAATAAATAATAATTATTGATTAATTAAAATACATCTATTTTATTAATGCAACATTACTTGAAAAATAAAAAAAAAAAGAAAAGAAAGAAAGGATGATATTATTAGTACTATTTAAAATTTTAATTTAATTTTAAATTCTATCTTGTATATCAGTTCCATTTTTCCTTTTAAAATTTTATTTTACACCAAACATTTTATCATTTATTTATCACAACAACTATTGTTTTACTTGTTTGAAATGAAAAACAGCAAAGAATTGATTCGAAATAACTAGAAATTAAATGGAAAAAAGAAAAGAAACCAGAAGTGTATTTAATACATATTATCAAATGTTCAACTTGTTATCACTGGTGATAATTTTATGCCCCATTAAAGATTATTTTGAAAATAATTAGGATGATTTCGAGAATAACAATAAATACTACTCCTATTATGCAAATATTTGGAAGGAATGTTTAAAAATTTTTCAATTTTTAAATCATTCATTCATTCATAAAGCAGACGACAGTCAACAAACATACGTAAAGCTTAAACTTATCACGAAGCATGCGTGAGGATAAAAGTTATCAACATGATGATAAAAGTAAAAGTTACCAAAAAGCGTACTTGAAGGTGAAAAGTTAAACTTAAAGCACGACGTGATACAAAAGCGAAATTAAAAAAAAATTTGCTTCAATTTTTTACCACAAAAAAAAAAAAAAAATTGGATAAAGTACGTCAAAAAGAAATGTCTAAAGTAATTGTCCTAAAATGTCATTAAGCGTAAAGTAACGTAATAATACGCTTTTTTAATGCTTAAACTATTTAAAGTACTAAAATTGAACATTTATAAGTATGTCCGCATTATTAAATAGTTTATTTCCACTTTTTTT
>NW_018111341.1:0-1093 GCF_000183805.2 Loa loa | reverse complement strand
CTGGCTTTTATGGAATAAAAAATTTCTTAGCGCAAGAAGGACAGTGATTGTCATACCAGAAAATGTTCACACGAGTTCGGGTTGTGCAAAAAATGAAAGGCTTTCCCTTCCCTTTTTTTTTTTTCCAATTTGACTTTATAACATATAATTGACAGTTAATAATGACACGTTTACTGGCTGTGATAGAATATATATAAAATTTATAATACTGTTATAGAATAAAAAATTTCTTAGCGTTCTGTCACAATAAAATCTTCCATGTGATGAATGTATGGAATAATTGCAAATTTGGTTTAAATATTACTCATCAAAACGAGAAAGAACAAAGAATAAAGCAAAATTTAGTTATTCAAAACTATCAGCAAGGCGAAGATATTTTGGGACTAACTGTTCAATTTTATCCGTTGAAAGCCTTTTCCCTACGACAAGAGAATGCCCGTGGAAAAGAATTCCTGGTTTATTTCACGAAAAAAAAGAAGGTATCTAGCAGTGATATCATTTCCGATTCCGTGACTAAATCCAGAAAATGATTGTTGTTCGATATTGTTTCAAATTCAATTTGACATCTAAAATTTCAGCGAAGTCTTCCATTTCAGCAAATGTATTTTTAATAGTTGCCTGAACCTCTCAACATCTAAACTTTCAAGCATGCATTTTCAGTGGTAACTGAAATATGAAATTTTCATTTCTTAAACCTTCAGGATATGGTGGGAAGAAAAATTAGAAAAAACCAGAAATTAATTTTTCTTGTGAAGTTGGTTAATTATTGTGGGCATTCATAGAAATGGTTTTAAAAAAAATGTCCTGACCATTACCTCACTAATCACTTATTAGTTGCGCCTCAATGGCTTCTTGTTCACAAATCCCCAGCGGATTTCTTTATCTTTGACCGATCCAGGTGGATTGTTAAAAAAAAGAGATACTACTCTTCGCTTTATACATTTTAAGCAATATCAAGAGAGAAATTCATACATGTATGCTCATTTTTTGGCAAAACTTAATTAACAATCTACCCTTAATTAGCAATCTATGGATTTATTCTGAACTGTGGTTGGCAGGAAAAAACTGTTAACATTTAATGCTATTTTACATT
>NW_018111340.1:0-1093 GCF_000183805.2 Loa loa | reverse complement strand
ATGACCATCGATATGCTTTCTGCTTTATCCTTTCCAGTTTTATTTTACATTAATAAGGAAATTTTGCCATTTTCTAGTTGCAAATACATCCACTAACAGATTAATTAATTGGTTGATTGATGTAAATGCTACTTTAGTCTAAATCTTCCTTGGGAAATTGTCACCAAGTCATACACAGTTGTCATACAGATCTGATTAATACATTGAACAGATATTTGTGTGACTGTAGTTTTATAAGAGGAAAGGTAAATTGGGAACATGAGAATGTAACAAGTAAGTGTTGGAGACCCAAATAAGTTAAAGGTTAAATCAATACTGGCTATGCATTTTTGCCCTATTACCTCAAAAATATTCTTGACATAAATTGTTCACTTACCAATACTATGGCCGCTTCGACCAATTTCTCTCTCAAAAGAATTAGAGAGAAGGATTCCAGTAGTTGCACAGAAATAATTTTGCCTTTTTTGAATTAGCATTTAAAAATAAGCTATAAACAAAGATTATCTTTTAATTACCTTTTTCCTTCATTTTACCTGTTTATGTCTATTTATGAAACAAATCAGAGATTTCATAGTAATAAATTTCAGAGATATCAGCGAAACAAAATTCATGCCAACCTATCACATCGTTATCAAATCATGGAAAATATATATTCCCTTCAAACTTTATCACCAATGGTGGCATTTCATTCTCTATTTTTGGCATTTTTTTTGGGCGCACTGTTTTTTTACTTCGTTATCGATTTCAAATTCTCCCAAAAACAATTCGCTATCTATCTGGAAAGTTCGTTTCCTCTTTCACAATTCTAATCATGATTCGAGTTTTTCTATTAGTAAAATTATTCTAATCTTCTAACGTAAAAATATACACGGATAAGAAATTCATGAACGAAAGTGAATGTGCAGAAATGAAATAGGATTGGAATTAAAATGGTTAATAAAAAGAAGAAATCATGAAATGTACAAAAGTAATATCAAGTTTGAACACATAATGGTACTACTAATTATATATAATTAAATGAATTAAAAATAAAGGAAACTAATTATATATAATTAAATGAATTAAAAATAAAGGAAATTAATTATATATAATC
>NW_018111339.1:0-1094 GCF_000183805.2 Loa loa | reverse complement strand
ATCTCTTATTTAATAACATATAAGTTATTAGTTTTGTAAATGTTTATCCGTTGAATAATTTATTACATGTGACAATTATTAGATGTTACATTAACAATATATTTTTTCAAAATATTTTGTTAATTCAAAAAAAATTTTCTTCAAACAAAAAAATAGGTATTAAATGCACATGTTTGTTGTAACATTGCCATATCTTCTCAAAGAATGTGACAAAATTTTTTGGTCTTTTAGGAGACTTGTCAACTATGTCAACTTCCTTCCCATCAATGATAAAAAAAATGTCTAATTAAGTTTGTTCAGCTGCTCAGATATGTACTGAATGAAATTTATTTGATAAATTAAACAAACAAGGCTTCCAGTGACACGAAATGATCTGTTAATCCCAGTTTCTATGGAAAAATTGTTTTTGACAGTATATTATTTACTTTCCTGCATAACCTGTATGAAATATTTTCTGTTTCACAATGCATGTTATTCAATGTAAAATAGAAAACAGATTAATTTCGATTTTTCCTGACTTCCTGGAAAGTTGGATGGAATCTGTTTATCACACATTGTTTACTCTTCATTTTCTGAAAAAGCATTGTATTTGAATTCTAAGCGGAAATTGACTGTCTTTTTCAATTCCGGACAAAAATTACCAATTCATCGTCCTGACGGTCCGAAAGACCTATGGAACTCCAATTTTACATTAAAATACAAAAAGCACAATTAATAGAAAATGATATAAATCCTACAACTTTCCCTGAATGAAAAATAATGACAATAGATAGTCTTGCTCACTTTTGGATGCTTCTATTTCTGACATAAATGCAAATTTACATAATTCAATGAAACGCTTCCAGAGACATGAAATAATCTGTTAATCCCAATTTCTATAGAAAAACTGTCTGTGACAGTATTAGTATTCTTGCATAATCTGTATTAAACATTTCCTATTTTACAATGCATCGATATTTAATGCAAAATGGAAACTGAGGTTAATTTCGATTTTCCTGAAAATTTCTGATCTTTGACCGATTCGATCTTTCATATAAAAGNTCAATATTTTCGTTCAGAATTTCAGTCGACTGTCACAAACTGACTTTCCTCCT
>NW_018111338.1:0-1094 GCF_000183805.2 Loa loa | reverse complement strand
AAAAAAATTGAGATGAAAGAGTAATTTTTTCATTCATCATTTTTTGCTTTTTTTTTTTTTTTGTTTTTTAAACTATAAAAAAAATGTGAAATATTTGATTATTTTAATCGAATTTATAAATAAATTTTTGTTTCCTTTTTTTTTTTCAGGTGACATTTTATTTATTTATAAAATGGGTGAACCATCAACATTAACACATACAACATTATGGATGAAAATTAGGGGTATATTTTGTTGTACATTTATCATATTATCTGCAATATTAAGCTCAATGTATTTTCTTATACCACTTCTACCTTTAATGTTTCTCAATCATACATTATGGAGGAGAATAATTGATCGACTTATTGGTTTTTGGATCCTTATGCCATGTGTAAGTATCATTTTGTTTTTTTCTTTTTTTTTTACTTTTTAATTTTAATCATGTAATATTTATTAATTTATTGCTTTTTACTTATTGATTATTTTGCCGATTGCATTCAAATTATCGAATGGAATAGTTGTAAAATAGTTGAATAAATATTAAATTAATTAAACAAATAAATATAAAACAATTATGATTGAATCATTTCCTATCTTCTTATTAGTTTTATTGTATTTATTTCCTTTTCTTTTTCCTTTATTTAAATTCTTTTAAATTAATTATCAAATATTTCGATAAGATGAATGATATGGGTAAATGAAAGAAAAAAAAGAAAAAAGAAAGAGAGATAAGATGAAGGAATGATATCTTGCTATATTTAATGTTTAATTTTTTTGTCTTATCATAATTTTTCTTATTTCAGGGTCTTATTGAAATGTTTTTTGGTGCACGTGTGACAATATCTGGTATCAAAATAGACCACAGTGAACCAGCATTAATTATAATGAATCATCGGACATGTTTAGATTGGTTGTTTTTTTGGATTGCTTTAATTCGAATAGATCCATGGCTTTTGACATCACAAAAGATATCTTTAAAGGTTTGCTTACAATGAATAATTTGATTTGAAGAAAATTATCTTCTGATAAATAATTTGTTTAAATCCAAGCTATGGTTATTATTAATGAATTTTGAATATACTACTGTTATGGTTCTCATGACAATTCTATTC
>NW_018111337.1:0-1094 GCF_000183805.2 Loa loa | reverse complement strand
AACAAACTTAACTACTCTCTCTCTCTCTCTCTCTCCCTTTCTCTTTCTTCCTCCCTTTTGCTTTATAAAAAAAAAACAAGCTATCAGTGTGAAATTTCAAAAAGTATTTGTTAATTAATCTCGATAATATTATTTTTGATATTAAGTATTTTTTGAAAACGATTAAAAGATATTTTAAAACATAATACTTCTGTTATTAATTTTTAGTACATTCTTTTATTTATAAATTAATTAATTACGCCTTCTATTATTGCTATCATTAATGTTTTTCTATTAATATTATCATCTGTCTTTTAATTTAATGTTATCATTCTATTAATAGTAATTTATTATCATTTTAATTCTATTAGTGTTATCATTTTTCTATTAATATTATCATTTTTCTCTTAATGTAATATTATCAATCTATTAATTTATCATTCTAATTCTATCAATGTTATCATTTTTTCTATTTAATATTAAATATTAATTTATTATCATTCTAATTTTATCGATGTTATCATTTTTCTATTACTATTATCATTTTTTTTTAATAAATGTTATCATTCTATTATTATTAATTTATTACCATTTAATTTAATCCTATTAATGTTATTATTTTCTGCAATTGAATCAATTAAGTGATTACTCTCTATGGAATATTTATGAAATTGTGAAAAAATAAGAATTGAAATTTTATTTTTAAATAAAGATATAAGTTTACTAATAAATTCATACTATCTCAATTAAGGTTTAATTTCACATATATCCTTATTTGTATTAATTAATATGTAAAATTGATTATCACAATAAATTTATCATTGATTGAGAAGCAGATACATTAAGACTGTAGCGTAAACAAGTTCTATTTTAATTTCTTTCGTATTTATTCAGTTTTATTTTAACGAAATATCCTATCCATCTTTTAATCAATTGTCATTCATCTCTTTGACAATAATCCATTTTTAGTTTGCTATAAACCTTTCTTTTTTTTTTTTTTTTTCCTATTCTCCCTCTCCACTTGTTGACCTTATCCTTACAATTTCATAACCTTCACATTTGTTTCATTTAGTCATCCAAAAATCTTAATTAGTCCTGATTTTTTTTTTTTTTGC
>NW_018111336.1:0-1094 GCF_000183805.2 Loa loa | reverse complement strand
ATCTCCCATACGTTTCTTTGTTATCTTTGTCTAACGGAAATACACATTTTTACCGTTTCCTTTGTATCTCAAGGAATACCCTCTAACGTTTTATGTAAACCACTCCTACTTCTTTATATATATATCCCTTTTTTTGTATAAAGGTTTGGTCTGGACTAGTGCTCTTCTATAGTATTCTTATAACAGCCTTTGACTCACGGGCAAGCGGTTTCTTCTCGTTATTCTTCAATAATCCTCCTGATCAACCCTGTATTATATCAATAAAACGGTAAAATTTACTCTGCGTCCTCACAACGTATATTCGACGTATTCACAAGGTAAGCCTTTAATTAAAGTTCTGCTTGATCTTAACTCAAGGCTAAACCTTCCAAATCTAAACGACTCGATAAAGGAAAGGAATAATTTTTTCACGACAGGTCCTACTTTAGTTTGAAGTAAATAAAATCCTGATGACATACGGTGGACTTTGTACGGTTGCATAAATTCGAAGAAATGATCGGCTCCGATTATGATATCGGGTCGTCTCCAGTATCCTTCCGAGTCATCTAACTGCTTCTGATTTGTGATATAATTTATATCGTAAGAAGTTGGATTAATAATTTGTAGTTTATCTGTTAAATAATCTAATACATAAGCATTGATAGGTATGATGTTTGATTTTAAAGCTCTTATTCCGAATTTTACTTTACTAGTCTGGTAGAGTTTGGGAAATTGGTTTCCGAAAGAAAAGAGCTTTAATTCTTCCTTTTTAGTTTCGGTTAGACTTAAACGGTTGGCTAACTTCTTTGATATAAAAGATGATTGGGAACCTGAATCAAATAATACTAGAGCTTCTTCCTGAATTTCCAGCTGAGTTGGGTTAACTGCTTCAATTTCTTTACATATTAATAAAACCTTCTTGCCTTGGTAGTTGATTGGCTGATTTAGTGAATTTATGATGATTGTTGAATTTGTTTCTTCATTGTTGGAACCATTATTGAGAGAGCCATATTTTTTGTAGCACAACGCCGTATTGTGTTGGCCTTTGCAGTGGAAGCATGTACGCTTCCTTTGTTTGCAATCACTTGTTGCATGCATCGTACGGAAACAATTAC
>NW_018111335.1:0-1094 GCF_000183805.2 Loa loa | reverse complement strand
TATTCACAACTAGCTTCTTTGTATTACTCATCTAGGTGATTCTTTTTTTTTTTTCTTTTTCAACTATCATTAAGAAGTTAATAATTTAATTCGTTAATTTTGTCTTCATTTTCGTTTCTTTCCTTTTTTTTTTTTGTTTTTCACCCTTATCTTTTTCTTGGGGAAAAGAACAGAAAATTTTGATGATGAAACAACAAGATAGTGAATTAATTAAATTTAGGTTGTTTTGAATATGCGATCAAATACGAATGAAAAAATCCTGGATCGATGTCCAACATTTATTACCAAGGATAAGGTTGGTATGTTCAGGATGAAAATGGCACCCAAACGATCAATTCAAATTAAGGGTCATCAGTTTATATTAACTCCTGTCAATTTAACCGTTTACTGCTATCAGTGCCGCGATGCTATATGGGGAGTTAATGCTCAAGCATATTTTTGCCAGCGTAATCATTTCATTAAATATTGATAAATTAAAAAATCAAAATTATTTAAATCCAAATTAATTTGATATATGTTTAAGCTATAGTTATGATATGATTTTAGTAAAATTTTTTACATTTTTTTTTCTCTTCCAAATCATTTTTAACATGTATTTATTTATATCATAATAATATATTATATGTAAAATTTGATAATAACTATTTCAGATTGTGATGTTGTTGTGCATAAGCAATGCACAGCTTCCTTACCTGATCATTGTTATCCAGCAATCCAAAAAAAATCAATGCACACAAAACAAAGCGTACATCTTCAAGTGGTAAATGTGAGAGTGAATCTTTTGAGGGTAGTAGCTCTTTAGCAGGTCATACACATTCAACATCGATTATTGCTGATAAGGTTTGATATTACGAACGTTTAAACAAATTTAATGCTATTATCTCTTGATTGTTAAAATTTTTATCTTTCTATTCTCAATTTTTGCTTCATTTAGTAATAGTTTTCAGGAGTTATATAGAGTGGATAATGTTAAATCTGCTTCCTCGGATTCTGGAATTGGAACGGATATGGAAAAACCAGTATCTCGATCACAGAGCATGCGTTCTCGGGTTAGTTAATATTTTAGGTTAAACTGAAATAAATTTTTAANAATT
>NW_018111334.1:0-1094 GCF_000183805.2 Loa loa | reverse complement strand
AAAAAAATTTAACGACGAAGATAAAGCATAAATTTTCGAATTACAATGAAATTCAAAAGATCCATTTTCTTCTTTTTTTTTTCTTTTCTTTTTCAATTTTTTTTTTTTTATTGTATATATATACTACAAATTATTTCTCCTGTTATTCGGTGATTCTCGAAATATTGCACAAATTTTTGTTAAGTAAAACAGCAATGAGGATATTTGAAAAATTGCGAAATAAACAAATACCATTTTGAAATTTCAAAATTTTCAAATTTATTTCGCTCTTTATTTTAGCATTCTTTAATAATTAAATACAAAAAAATTGCCGTTAAAATTTAATTATTGATTAAATTAATGATAAACATTAATTTGACATTTTTAAAAGCTATTTTTTTTTGATTTTTTTATTCTTAATTTTTAAATTAATTTAATAATATTATAAATACAAATTTTTTAATTCAATTTCGATTATAATTGGCAAATTTTTGGAATGAAAATAAAATGATATTTTCCAACTTTTTTGTTGCTTATTTTGTTTTAATTTGAAGTAATTTTTACAATTCTGTTAATTTTCATGCAAATATTTAAATTTTCCAAATAGTTTATTTTAAAAAAAATTATCATTTTAATAATTTTAATAAAAATAATTATTGCTTTTTGCAGCAATAATAATTTTGCTATAAGCACAGAATTGTTGTTGATTAGTTCAAATTAGTAATCATTGAATAATGATATCGTTTATCAATGGTGATAATTTGTCTGATCTGAATGGTTAATCTGATACGAGACCAGCCTAATTAAGCCTAATTAATCTTTCTAATTTACTGATTGTTTATTTTTTCAGCTAGAATTCATTATTTATTTAATATGTTTAGCAAAAAAAAGGCAAGAAAATATTTGCATTAATCTAAGTTGGGAATTAAATTACTCAAACGACACAATGCAAAGTTATTTCTCATTTAATAAAATTGGAAATTTATAATTTAAATGTGTTAATTGGATTAACTGTTCAACTAATTGGTTAAATTAAGGAGTAATTAAGAAAAATTTAATTGAGAAATAACTGAGTATTGTATTTGAAATTCAATATATATATATATATATAAATT
>NW_018111333.1:0-1095 GCF_000183805.2 Loa loa | reverse complement strand
AAACAGGCAAATATTCTTAGGCAAAATTTTGACTTGTGAAACGAATTTACAGATTCTCACATTAAGGATAACAGTTGAAGGAGTGAAATTAATAGGGCAATAAGGGGCGAGCATGCTTTTTATATAAGGAAAAGATTCTTATCAGAAAATATGAAATTATCATTGGTTTTTGTTCCTTTTCCAGGTTTCACGAAGTTACAGTGTTTGAAATGTCTAAAAATTAAGTAAGCAAATGGATGATTCATTCATGGTCATTATAAAGTATCCTTGAATAGAACCAAAAAGACTAATTTTTGCTATTATTTTTTCATTTTCCACAACAACTTTGCATTAAATTTTTGTGGGTCTAGTTTTTTTTTTTTGTTTTCCAAATAATCTAAGTAATCAATTCTTAATTATTTTAGAACTAGAAATTTCTGATATAAATTTTTTACAAGGACTTTGGTGTTTTTACTCTTAATTTTCCTGCCTTTCTACATGTGACATGTAAAGATGTTTCAGATAACTGCTATGTACCATGAAAAAGAAAGAGCAAAACAACAAGAAACCTAAAATAAGCCGTGGTCATATCCAGAATTTGAAATGATTATTCATAAGAATAGCTTAATTCTTGGAAATTCATTTCTTGAAATGCAAATTTTCATTTCTTAAAATGCAAATTACAACCGAAGACAATGATAGCCACGATTGGTGAAATAATTTGTTTATGGATGTGAAAAATGATAAAACAGTCTACCGAAACAGTCTATGTCATTTATTCCTCGTAAGAAAACGAATGTAAAATAAAATAAGTAATGGAAAAGAAACTCTACAAATTACAGATTCCTTTTTATAGCCAATAGTTTGCTGATGGATATTGAATGAATATTAAATATTATATCACAAATATTATTTAAATCAAAAGTCTTTCAAAGTAAAGAGAAGAAAAAATTGGATGAATTAATAGGAAATGTCTTTAAAAATTGTTGCAGCATTTCTAATTAAAATTTGGCTTTTGAAAATATTTACTTAATAAAGTATTAATTAAGAATTGTTATTTATTGGCTTTTAAAATATTTACTTAATAAAGTATTAATTAAGAATTCCATTTTATTG
>NW_018111332.1:0-1095 GCF_000183805.2 Loa loa | reverse complement strand
AATTCAATGAGGTACAGTGATTGAATCGAGGATACATCCACCACCAAGGATTATAAACCTTTCGGATAAGATGTAAATCGTATAGGATGTATTTTTTCACAGGGTCAGCTTGCAGAGTTGCTGACAATGAAGCCAATCCCTGAAAGGTGAGTGAGGTTTAGGGTTTTCTTGACCAGCATAGTGGGTAATCGGCACCATGTTCCAGCATTGAGGATACCGTGCTCATGAAGACAAACTTCACATAATCGTTGTTCAGTCATGATGGTTTGTGAGCAATTAGAGTAGAGTGACATCCACTGTTCACATTATCTAGCATGGTTCTAACGTTTCAGCATGCGAGTGTCAATTTGTGTATACTTTTGGTGGCAGATATATATCTTCCAGTGCATCTTATCACCTGCTGTCCTTTGCGTATCGCTATGGGATCTTATAAAGTGGTGGGTCTATTTTTCCAGCCTGCGTAATGGATTTTTTAGGTGAGACAGCGTGCGTAGGACCAGTCTCATCTTTTACTCTTAAGATTCATCTACCAGGTCCTAGCGAGCTTGGACGGTGGCAGTGAAGTCCTTAGGACATAGATTTAGTTAGAGTGTCCTTCTCAGATGGATGGCTTTACAGAGCTGAACAAGCTCCATTTGCCTGAGTTTGGGATCATAGTTGTCCTTCTCCTGGGATGGTTGACCGAAGACTAACGAGCCCATTCTACCCGTAAGTCTCGCCGTTCATTTGAGACCTATCTGGCATGAGATGCCCTACTGGTTCCAATTGCTACTACCAGTATAAATCGTGTCACCTGCTTACTTTTTCACGTTTGAAACTTATTTCACTACCAAATTAATGTATGCTATCCAGTGCTATTTAAATAAAAACAATGATGACAATAAAAGGCAGTTAATATAACCAATTATTATTTCCTGATTGTTTGTTAATTTTTTTTTCATTCAATATTTAATTGCTGCTCAATCAAATCATAAATGAAATGGAATATTTGATTGGAAAAAGAGAATGCATTAAGGAAATAAACATATTTATGTAAATCTATCAGCGCTGATAGATCTGATGGTCCAATCCGTCGTTCATACATTCCTGACATTG
>NW_018111331.1:0-1095 GCF_000183805.2 Loa loa | reverse complement strand
GACAAAGAAAATTTGTAGTAAACAAATTATTCATCGAAAAATTAGTGATAAAAGATTAAGAAAGGAGAGATGAAAATGATATCATGCATTACGACAATGTTAATTCAGTTAAATTTATGACTTTGAAACTATTGAAACTGTCAATCTTATCTTTTTCATATCAATAACAGTGCTACACTTTTGCTATATTTTGCTACATTTTTGTTTGTATTTTTCTTTTTTCCTGCCGTTTTTCATCCTTTTCCGGCTCTACCGGATCACTTTTTTTTAATTTTCAATTTTCTAACTTTCTTTTTTTCTTGAGAAATCACTGAAAATCAACGTCTAGTTGAGATTTGCTATTGATCATTGTTCAACTACAGCCATCAGCTGTATCTATTACAGAAAAAAAAGGGAAAATTTTTTCGCACGCTTTTTTTGTTCATTTTTTTGCTTGTTAGCTTTTTTTTTTTTTTTTTGAAGAACTAAAAAAATAAATGATTTAAAAAGTCAGAAATTTCAAGTACTTTTAAACAACAAAAATTTCGAAAATTAGCTCATGAATGAATGATATGAAACATTCTTTCATTAAATTCAAACAAAGAATATAGATTAATTAAATGTGATAAACTTAAATTCATTTCAAACATTAGAATATTGATTAATACGTTGAAATTTTGAAATATTTTAATAAATTATTACAACTTAAAATTTAAATCCAATAATGGCGATAACAACAACAACAACAACAACAATAACAACAACAATAACAATAACAACAACAGCAACAATAACAACAATAACAACAATAATGACAACAACAACAAAATAATAATAACAACAACAACACCAACAATAACGATAATAATAACAATAACAACAACAACAACAATAACAACAAGAACAACAACAATAATAACGACAACAACAGCAACAATAACAATAACAATAACAATAACAACAATAATAACAACAACAGCAACACCAACAACAATAATAACAACAACAATAACAATAACAAAAACAAGAAGGAAAGAAAAACAAAATAGGAATGTACATCAACTAAGAAATGATACCTAATAAGAAATAGCATAATGGGGGAGAGAGAGAATGTAG
>NW_018111330.1:0-1095 GCF_000183805.2 Loa loa | reverse complement strand
TAGTAGTAATTAATTAAAAAAAAAAAAAATAAGTAACTCTCTCTCTCTCTAAAAAATTTAAATTTCTATAAAAAAATTAAAATAATGCTTAATTATATAACTTCTAAAAAAAGTGATATTGATGCTATTAAGATGGAAAATTTTTGATCAGTAAAGCTATACTAATCTAATCTGCCTAAGATTGGTGGCCATTTTCACTAAATCTACATACTAGCTTGTTAACTAGTTAAATAATTGATTCATTTTTCTTTTTTTTTATCAATATTTCTTATCTTATCAATGTTATTTACTTACGTGCAACCCAACGAGATCATATTACAAAATATTTGAGCGAGACAGAGAAGACGATTTTTTGGATAATCAGCCATATGTCGTTCAAGGAACATTCGTCGTAACTTCCACTGTTCATCACTTTCATGTAATGCTCGTAAGCTATCCAAACTATTCACATCTAACAATTCATCCATTAAAAAAAGTTTTATCCCTGAAAATAACATTTATAAAATCAAAAATGAAATTCTTTTTTTTTTTTTAAACAAAATTTTTAATGCTATCTCTTGTCATCCTTCGCTCTATTGAAGCATGCTAGAACAAATCTTCCAAAAATTTTTAATTATTCATTGACCAGAGAATTCCAACATACAGTAGATAAATTAAGACAGTTGCATATCACTATTATATGATAAAATTAACTGTAAACTGAAATACATACAGTATAACCATCCACCCATAATCTGAATTTCCGGGAACTTTTTTTTAACGGTCAAATTCGATTAACAAAATTTCCTTCATCCATTTTTTATGAAGGAATTTCATTCTAACAAATTCTTCGCCAATTAGAATTTCCCGTCAAAACAAATCTATCCTTTTATTAAATTGTTGAATTACAGATACAAAAGCCTAGATATAGTATAACCTTATTGATATCTTTACGACCTACAGTACCTTACAAATCTTAATTATTTCCAACACATTTTGGTATAAAATGTATGAATACCACTGGAACGATACTATCAATAACATTCTTTCAAAACAATTATCAAAAAAAAAAAAAAAAAACTAAGTAACGAATGGTATCTTCTGAACCAAAAAAAA
>NW_018111329.1:0-1095 GCF_000183805.2 Loa loa | reverse complement strand
GCTAACGTATCACGTACAAAATAAATAAAGCTAACGTATCACGTCAAAATAAATAAAGCTGACGTATCAACGTTAAACTAAATGAATCATTTGCAATATTATCGTTGATTATAATGATAATAATAATTATTGTTTGTTATTCTAATTATTTAATCATCCGTATTATTTGCCAATATTAACTTTTATTATAATGATAATAATTATCGATAATAATTAATAATAAGTATTATAATAATTAATAATAATAATTATAATAAATATTATAATAAATCTTTGCAATAATTTATTTATTATTGTTATCGTGAAAAATATTTAGTTAGGACCAATAATGACAACATATGATTAATCAGCTATATTTTTAATTTCCGGAAGTAATTAATCCTTCTTTTTATCTTTTTTTCCTTTCTTTTTTTATGTCACCAAAAGTTCAGTAACAAAAAAAAAACAAAAAAAAAAGAAAGAAAAATTGCGAACGATTTCAACACATCATATATAGTGTGAACAGAAAAGCAAGCAAGCAATGTATTAATTAATTAATTATTTTAGATCATAAAAGGATAATGAATTACTCATCGTCTTCTCATTTTATCATTTTTGCTTCTCATTAAGAAAGATCAAATTGTCACAATAATTTATATTACTTTTCAAAATTAAATATTTCTAATGCACATTTATTTTTATACTTTAATTAATTCAAAAGATATAAATTAATTATTAATTTCTAATCATAAAAAAACAAACAAATATCACAAATATTATGATAATTTTATTAAATTAAAAATAAAACTGTTGCAACAATTATATCATTTTTATGAATTTGAACAAAAAAAAAAATTAACTCACTTATTTTTATACTTTAATTAATTGAAAAATAAAATTAATTACTAATTTTTGATCATGGGGGGAACAACAGACAAATATTATAAATATTATTTTAATGTATTGAATTAAAATTTTTCCATTTATTTTGAATTTTAATGAATCCAAGAATTTCATTCAATAATTAAATTCAAATTTTTCCAATAAAAATATTTGTTATTTTTTTCTTTTTTTTTAAAAATAATATTGTAACAAAAATTTAATTTTAAGCTTCCT
>NW_018111328.1:0-1096 GCF_000183805.2 Loa loa | reverse complement strand
GGCGAGTGTTCCTTTTCCATTTTCTCTGCTGGAGATTTCCAAGGGATAGAGATGTCCTACTGCTCTCACCAGGTCGTTTCCATTAGCTGTTCTTATAACTGCGATCGACAAACACCATCCTTACCTCTTAAGAGTTTATGGACTCTTCCCATTTTCCAAGTATTTCTAGGACAATCTCCTTTCAGTAATACGAGCTCATCTATCTCTGGTTCTCGTCGAATTCGGCTGCGAGGTCCTCGGTGTTTACGTTGAGCTCGTTTCCTTAGCTCCTCTAAATATTCTCCTCGCCATATTTTCCATAAGTGATCAAGTCTCTTGCATGTTGTCATATATTGATGTTTCAATTCTTTTGTTTGCGAGTTTCCAATGTTGGCTGTTGCATTATTTCTGTTATAATCTTTTCCTCCTATTAACCGTTCTCCTAGAGCTGAGCCTGGATGTAAGAAATCCTCCGGTCTTAACACTAGACCTATCTCCTCGATATCTACCAAAGGTCTTTCGTTAATTATCGCTTCAAGTTCCACGATTAGAGTTATTAACTCTGCATTGTTAAGATATTTTGTGCCTATAGCTCTTTTTAAAGATCTTTTAACTACTCCAACCATTCGTTCATAAATGCCGCCTTGCCAAGGAGCGCCTGGCGTAATGAATTCCCATTCCAATGTTTCACCTTCAATTCTGTTTAATTCTATAATTTCCTTAGAAGCTGCTATAAGATTTTTAGCATTGTCGGAAATTATATGTTTAGGTTGTTTTCTTCGGCTTATAAATCTTCTGAATGCCTGTATGCATTGTTCCTTCGACATTGTTTCTACTACTTCAAGATGCACTGCTCTAGTTGTCAAGCATGTAAACAAAGCCACCCATCGTTTAATTTTGATCTGATTCTCTTTTATTATAATTGGGCCAAATAAGTCTACACCAGTGATTTCAAATGGTCGGGTTGCAGTGATTCTAGCAGTGGGATAGGGTGGAAAATCTGGTTGTTCAAATGGCGTAACTACCCACATGGCACAACCTCTACAAATCTTTCTCAATATTTTCTTAATATATGCACGTCCGTGTGGAATCCAATATCCGTGTGGAATCCAATATC
>NW_018111327.1:0-1096 GCF_000183805.2 Loa loa | reverse complement strand
TTACAAAATCAAACAACTAATAATTTGCTAAGTGATACGGTAGATAGATTCTTCTCTCCTTCCTAATTCTATTCCCGATTCTTTTCCATTTCCAACTTTACTTTTCCTAATCAAATTCATTTTCTCTTACTTCTTTAAAATTGTATAATTTATGCAAAAAATTTATGTTTTTTATCAAAATTTTATGAAACGATAAATTCAATAAGCAGCTTAAAATCCAAAAAACATTAAGAATTACACCATCAACTTATGTAAACAATTTCAGATAATTGATGATATGCCAAATATAGAATTAAAGCATGCTTTAAGCAATGAAGCAATCTATACCGATGATCAACTTATGTAATGCTTCTTTTTCTTTTTCTTTTTTTTTTATCAATGATAAATTGATTAAATGTGTATACTATAAAAATAAAATTATATAAATAAATTGCGTATATTTCACAACTTGTTAAAATTAATTTAAGAAATTAACATGAATATATCACGAGAATGATAGAATGATGGAAGTAAAATTGTTCGAACAAAATTTTATGCAAAGATAAAATTTCTCAATAAGATTTAAATAGTCAAAAATGAACGAATAGAAAGGATTTTAATTTCATTTCTTGATTTATGCTAATTAAAAATTTTTTAGTTTGATTAATAGTATGATAACAAGGGATAACTGTAATTTGCATAATTGTTATAATTCAAAGACAGAAATCTGCATAACTATTGTGGTATAAATAACGGTAGAAAGTTGCATAATTTTTCTTTTTTTTTTCTTTTCACATGTAAAAACAACAGAGTGTTATTATCATGCAAACAACGATGGAAAAAATGGATAGTATTTATGAAGTAAATAAACGAAAGAAACTTGTTTGTCAAGCAAATAACGAAAGGAAAATGAATAGTATTTGTGAAGCAAATAACGAAAGGAAAATGAATAGTATTTGTGAAGCAAATAACGAAAGGAACATGTATAGTACTTGTAAGCAAATAACGAAAGAAACTTGTATAATATTTTGAAGCAAATAACGAAAGAAACATGTATAGTATTTATGAAGCAAATAACAAAAGGAACATGTATAGTATTTGTGAAGCAAATAACGAA
>NW_018111326.1:0-1096 GCF_000183805.2 Loa loa | reverse complement strand
TTTACATCATTCATCTATGCGTATAATTAATTATTGATATTTCTCCTATTATCAAGTCATTTTTAAACATTAAAAATTTCCATTATGTGCTTTTTTTTCTTTTTTTTTTTTTTAAAGTTTACGTTACGAGATTAATTAATCTGACCGAAACTGAACCATATGATAAGAAAATGTTAAGTGGACAGCATAGGCAGGTGTTTAATAGTGTGGAAGACGACAAATTGGAAAGAAGTGTCCTTTTCAAAATAAAACGATAATGCAAGCCGAGCAGGTTCATGCTCTTTACCTGCAGTGGTAGTGCAAACGTTAAAAATCAGCGTGTTGTTGTATTCGGGCAGGAGCATTTGCCGAAAAGGTCAAATTCATCATTTGACGAGCAGCGTAGTGAATTGCAAAGTGGTCGAAACAGTCAAGGTTCAGCATCGTGTCCAGAAACATTTCGAACCTATGCTAGTAGCCCTACACGGGACAGTCCATACTTCAGAAGTCGCAGCAATTCACGAAGTAGCTCACGAACTGAAATCTTACAACCTGGGCAGTGGACAACTGTAACGTCACAAGTGAAATTTCGTGCACTTACACCAACTGAACAACAGGAAGTTTTTGAAAAGCAGAAAAGAGAGAGATTATTACGTGAAGAATCTGGTGAGTAATTTTTTGCATGAGATGACTAGCATGTCATCTCTTCTTGTCATCATTTCCTCATTCATCTACCTATCTTTCCTCCGATATGTTATCTTTATTCATATTGCATTTAAAAATTCAAAATTATCATTAAAACAAGAAAAAAAAATAACAGCGATGCGATCATTATTGCATGAAGCATTTAAACTAATTAGGTAAAACGACAGTTGAGGTATTACTTTCAGATTATTTTAATTATTGAAATTTTCAAAGAATGGGATGAAAATTCACATATTGTCATAAATTGCACTAACTTATTTCAAAATAACTTTCTTATCTTCAGAATCCATGAAATTTCTTCGGAATTATTCTTTCTAGAAAAATCAATGGTCTGAAATTAGTTTTCAAAAGATTACGGTAATAAAAAAAAAAGAAACCTTTAAAAAAAAAGTGTTAATACTTATAAATGTAT
>NW_018111325.1:0-1096 GCF_000183805.2 Loa loa | reverse complement strand
TTACGTAGAAAAAAAAGGCAAAAATTTCTTACTTGCTTACGAAAACAACAACAATAATAATAATAACGATACTTATATGATTAATAAACAATAACACTTTAATTGATTCGTAAAAAAAAAGGCAAAAATTTCTTACTTGTTTATGAAAACGATAACAACAACAATAACGCCTTATTTGACTAACAAAACAATAAAAAACAGTGCCTTAATTAGTTAGCAAAAACAAAACAACATTTCTTTAGTTGATTACAAAAACAATAACAAAAAAAAAAAAGTGGAAAGAAAATGAAATAACCTGTGGAATAAGTTAGTATTCATACAACCAATATTTGAATTATAATACAAACATTGTACAATAATATGATGATGATGATGAAGGAGAGGAAGGAATAGAAACATTTATTCGAGCAGCAGATGTTTTCTCATTTTTACGATGACCTGACTTGACCTGATTCAATCAAATCATCATTTACTACCAACAAACTACTATCTCTATCTACCCGCCAATTTTTTTTAGCAAATCAATAATATATAACAAACTAAAAAATATCCAAATTTAAATGAACAAATTAATTAATAAATATAATAAAATGTAAAAATTTGTAAGAAATGAAAAGAGAATGGTATGATAAAAAGTAGAATTATTGCATTATTTTATAATTATTATCTAAAACTTAATTAACAGAATAATTATTAGATAATTAAATAGGATATAATTATGCTGCAAATTAATTTAGTTTATTAAATTAATTTTATAATTATTGTCTAATTATTAAATATTAAATTATTTGTGAAATAAATAATTTAAAATATAAAATAAATAAATATACAAAAAAATTAAACAATTCTTTTTTTTCAAAAAAAAAAAATTTAATCTCATTTTTTTCTTCATTTCTAATCACTAAATCACCAAAATTAATAATGATTTGATCAATCAATACTGATATGATTGATGAGAAAACATTGAATGAAGTAAATGTAATCCTGATTCGATCGATTTAATCAAGCATGACGATGAATTGATCGATTACTGATTATTGTGATCAAGTGATAAATTAATAATACGATGATAAGTTGATGATAAAAATAAATCAAT
>NW_018111324.1:0-1096 GCF_000183805.2 Loa loa | reverse complement strand
TTTCTAAATACAGTGAAACTTATTGAGGTGAGTATCATAATTATCTAAACTACAGTGAAACTTATTGAGGTGAGTACCATAATTATCCAAATACAGTGAAACTTATTGAGGTGAGTACCACAGCCTTCTAAATACAGTGAAACTTATTGAGGTGAGTATCATAATTATCCAAATACAGTGAAACTTATTGAGGTGAGTACCATAATTATCCAAATACAGTGAAACTTATTGAGGTAAGTACCACAGATTCAAATATAGTGAAACTTGATGAGGTAATCATTGCAGATCCAAATATATTGAAATTTGTTGAGATAATTATTACAAATTTATTTATTTCGAAGTATAACTTTTCACAAAACATTTGATTTTAATTTCGATTTTTTTCCCAAAGTTGCAAAGTAAAATTAGAAATTTTTTTTCCAAAGAGAGATGAAACACAATCAAATTTAAAAGTTGATTGGTTTAGAAGTCAATTAGAAATTAAAGCGTTTGTTGACAAGTTTGTTGACATAGTGCAACAAAAAATGATGAATTGATTATAAAACAATTAAGCCAATAGATAGTATAAGTTTAATAATTAGCATAAGCTAGTGTAACTAATAGCTATCCAATAGCTTATGTAACTTATTTTATTTTCAGGTATTAAGCGATCCAAATGATAGATACTTTTATATGGTTTTCGAATTACTTGAAAATGGGTATAAATTAAATATTTTTCCAAATTAAATTTATAGTTTATAGGAAATAACGCATTTTCAAGTTTTATAAATCATTTTTAATATTAACATTAACAAATATTACCTAATATTTAATGTTACTTAATTAAATATTACCTTTAATATTATCAAATTAGCTTACAAAATTTTATCCATAAATAAGTTCAATTTTTGTTAACATTATCATTGATTATTTAATGTAAATTACTTCAAAAATAACAAATATTATTGAAAATGATTTTCAGACCTGTCCTAGATATTCCAACAGATAATCCATTAGATGAACGAACTGCTTGGTCATACTTCCGTGATACTGTCAAAGGGCTCGAATATCGTGAGAATTCTTTCTTCCTACTTTTTTTTTAAATTTTCTCTCTCCT
>NW_018111323.1:0-1097 GCF_000183805.2 Loa loa | reverse complement strand
TCACTCTACTCTGTAGCTGTATTCCTGCATGCAGTCTCCATCCATCCCATCGCGCTGTACTTCTCGATTCCATCAAGCGCAAATCGATGGCCGAAGCAAGTTGCTAGACTGCTACTGCCACTGCTACATGCACTCACAACTGCAGCAGCAACACCAACACCACTTGGGTAGTAAGGGAAGCTTGCAGTGCCCTGCCTGCGCAACCTGCACAATCATTTCTACGGCCCACTCTGTTCAAATCTCTTTGTATGTCTATATGCATGCATGCATGTGTGTATGTCTGTGCATGTGTGTGTGCCTGCCCGTACTATTGTCGATTACAGCCCGCATCGTTGTTTTGCTCAGTATAACTACTCACAATCCTAAAGTGGCCATACACTAAGATTAGACGTATACCTACTTACACACGCACATGCACCTATTCACTGACATGCATACACACATAAACACGCACACATACGTCCACATGCATACTCGCAAACCCATGTACATTAGCCGCTTGATCACTGAACGCGCATATACACCAATACATGCATATAAACATATACATATTGCGGACGCGCATCCAAAATGCACATACATTTTGTGTGCATGCAAACATACACATAACCGGTGCACGTCGACATACATTTATATTTACACACACACACGCACACGCACACACACACACACACACATACACACACACACATATGCATGCGCGTATGAAGACCCAAACACAGGAATATATGCGAAAAGTAGACGTGACCACGATATCGCAGTACGTTTCGGAAATCTGGGTAAGTCAGTGGGTGGATTATCGTTGGCATATCCTTGTAAAGTCAAGAAAGCAGTAAGATGCGATCAGCTATGTGATTGGAAGCATCAATGACCTATGAACGAACAGAATGAGCCGAGAAAACGCTCAGACAGTTCCCAGACATGAAAACACGACTGCACATGATGCAATAGTCATGGAATAGGTAACATTCGGATGGATACCGTCTGTCCATTCTGGGATATGCATATATTTCCACCTTTGTTTAATCCATCTTACACCTTGCAGAATGACTTGAATAACTTATTAGCTTAAGAATACAAAAGCATATATATATATA
>NW_018111322.1:0-1097 GCF_000183805.2 Loa loa | reverse complement strand
TTATTATTATTTATTTTTNTTTTTTTTGTGGGGAAAAAAATATTTTAATTTGTAACGATAAAGTTTTCATATGGAAAGAATTTTTGAAATTTTAAAATGAAATATTTTATATGTTAGCAAAAATTTTGTTAAAATTTTAAAATGAAATATTTTATATGTTGCTTTTTTTTGAAATTGATAGCTAAGAAATTAATTAATTGATTAATTAAAACAAATGTAAGAAATAATGATGGTAAAAATTGAAAAAATTTTTAAAAATTTCAAATCATTTTGTGAAATACAATTTTTTTTATTGATTTTTATTTTTATTATATGTAAAAGAAGGCTGCAATAAAACATTTTTTTTTTTTTTTGCCAATATATTAAATAGTTAATTAAATACTAATTTTGATCTGTAACCATTGGTTAATTATTTTATGGAAAAGGAAAAATAAAAACAAAATGATTTTAATGCAATAATTATATTAAATAACAGTAATGAAATTATTTGCAAATATTTGTTATTCCATTAAACGATTTCTTTTTCAAATTCCTTTATCAATATACTTTCATTAACTCACTTTTTTTTTCAAATTTTTGCTTTTTCTGTATTTTTTATTTTTTTAATTTTACAAAAAAAAGGTGAAAGTTCAAACCGGTTCTGTATGTCCATCAATTGCTGTATTAATTCGTTCTTCAGCAGCGGGAACACAATCGAAAGCTAAAATATGTTAGGTGTATTAGATAAGGTAAGTGTTTGTGCTAAGAAAAGTTAGTAAGAAAGATTTTTTTTTTCTTCTCAAATAATTTTGACATATCTATTTCGTACTAAGGAATTGAACTTAACAATAACAAGTTTGGTTTTTTTTTTTTTTTGGAAAGCATAACCACTGCACCAACGTTAATCGACGTGTAATGTAGCGTGAAACAATTAACTGTTCGATTAAATTATTTAAAAATTTAAATTTTTTAAAAAAAATTTTTTTTGTTAAAAATACTGACTTATATTTGAAAAAAAAGTGTAATTAAAATTTGCATAAAAAAAGAAGCGAAAAAATATTTATTCATTAATAATTTAACAAGTTTTTTTTTTTTTTNTTTTTTTTTAGCAACAAAAC
>NW_018111321.1:0-1097 GCF_000183805.2 Loa loa | reverse complement strand
TATATATATTNTNTNTTTTTTTTTTTTTCTTGGAGATTCTTTGGATATCTTTGATATAATTATTGCATTAATAAATCGGTAAGTATTCTTTGAGATAGCATCAGCTCAATGGAAAATATGATATGAACGAAATTATTTGATATATAAATCTGATAAAAATTGATCAAATTGACAAACATTCGATTGGTCATTTGGTCAAGTTTTAATCAATCGGTCATTTGGTCAAGTTAATAGAATAAAATAGTGGTGAGAAATTACGGAAAAAAAAATGGAAAAATAAATTAGAAACAAGGATAATGTTATTTTTAAAAATATAAATAAATCTAATATATGCATAGTGCTTTCACTAATCGAAAATGAAATTACGCATTATTAAATATGACAATTTTTCCAGTCATCAAACTAATGTGACCTATTGTCTCCCTCTCTTCAATCCACCTTCATCACCTCCTAGGATATTTAATAGGGTCAAAAATAGGATTAATGCTCAAATTGGTACCAAGGTCATCATATCAGGTCATCACAATCAAACGAATGCATATCATTCATATAAAAGCCATTACAAATTCAATAATACAAACAACAATAATCAGTGAATTTTGATTTTGACCTTTCTATCAATCAATCATCTTTTACAAATGACCTTAACTACCTATTCTTCTCATTTCTTTTAATACTATCATCTTGAAATTCCTTTCTCCCATCATCTCGCCTTTTTTTTTTCTCCTAATCTTATTCTTTTACTACTTTACGATTTCTTTTTTTTTTTTTGCTATTCATTGAAAGATTTCTTTTTTTTTTGTATTGTTAGATAATTTTGCATGTAATATTCCCAAAATATAAGCGCTATTTGACCTCTACTAAATTCTCATCCTTTTTCCGCCTAACCTTTTTTCATCATTCCAAATTTGCATATATCATACTCTCTAAAATGTAAGCGTTATTTGACCTCCACTAAATTCCTATCCTTTTTCCGCCTAACCATTTTTCTTTTTTTCACCCTTTTAAATATATTATATTTTTAAAATTGAAAAAAAAAATTGTCTAATATTTGGCTCATAAAAGGAAAAGAAAAAGGAAAAAAAAAAAAAAACTTT
>NW_018111320.1:0-1098 GCF_000183805.2 Loa loa | reverse complement strand
TAATAATAATAATAATAATAATAATAATAATAATAATAATAATAATAATAATAATAATAATAATAATAATAATAATAATAATAATAATAATAATAATAATAATGATATAATGAAAATGACAATAATGATGGTTTGAAGATGTCTATTTGAACATATGTTTATAAAATGTCTAACTTAACAATTACCGCCAACAACCATATGGTAACAATTCCCATTCCGCTTTGTTTACATTATAACGATAATAAAATTGTTCCAATAATTTTTCATTTTCTCGTTATACAATTAGTGTTTTTTTTTTTGGTTAGTAAATCAATAACTTAATTTTAAATATTTTCATTAATTCATTTCTTATAAGCAAAAAAAAAAAATAGAAGAAAAGAAAGCAAAGAAAAGGAAAAGGAAAAAATTGGATGAATTGAGGAAAAAATGATTGATAGTATTTATCAAGGTCGAATAATAATAGCTTAAAATTTGAATATAATAACAAAACTTAACAATATATGGCTAATTTTTATCTTATTTTTTTGCTTTCTTTTAGCCAGTATTAATAAATTTGTTTATTTTTTTGAAAAAAAATAATGAATTTTGCAAACAATTTGAAATTTGATTTTTCTTTTAGCTAATTAACCTAATGATTTTAGCAAGTTTGTTAATAATTTTAATTAATTCTAGTAATCTTAACTTATTAAGCACTTTTAAATCATTTTTGAGCTAATTAAATTAATGATTTTAACAAGTTTGTTAATAATTTTAAGTAATTTTAATTAATTCTAGTATTCTTAACTTATTAAACACTTTTAAATTATTTTTGATTTAACTTTTAACAAGTAGCTGCTTTTTCTTCATCAGCTCATTTTTTCCCTTTTGATAATTTCTGCTTTTCTTCTTTCATTTTTTTTTTTTTTTACAAGGTTAAATGAATGGAAGTCTTTATTGGGAATATTTTTTTTACATTATTGCCATTTGAACAAATTTTTTAATTCATTTAAATTTCAATTTTATATCACTTCTTTTTAAAAAAATTTGATTTTTCACAAACAATTTTATTCTTTTCTCAAAATTTTTGAAAATTAAACTTTAATCGCTTACTTTAATCGA
>NW_018111319.1:0-1098 GCF_000183805.2 Loa loa | reverse complement strand
AATAATAATAATAATAATAATAATAATAATAATAATAATAATGATAATAATAATAATGATAATAATAATAATAATAATGATAATTAATAATAATAATAATAATAATAATAATAATAATAGATGAATATGATCGAAGAAAAGGAGAGAAGGAGTGAGTGAGAGAGAGAGAGAGAAAGAAGAAAGGAAAGGAGAAAAGAATGAAACCAATAACAAATATTTGCAATAATATATTTGCATTATTATTGTATTGATGATAAAAGGTAATCATGATAATTCGTAGTAATCATCATTATCATTATTATTATCATCACCATCATCATTATTGTCATCATCATCATCATAAAATTTATGAAACATAGATTAAGAAAGATTATTGTAGGAAAGAAGATTGATAAATGATAGAAAGAGATGAAAATTTGAAGGTGGGAAAGTAGTGGATGAAAAGAGTGTCATAGGATGATTACTCATCATAAAGGTGACATCTTTCACGGTCATTATATATACCCCCTTTTTTTTTTTTTTTTTCAACTGTGAACAACGATCATCTAATTTTATTCCCTCAATTACACTCTTTCATTCCTTTAACATTCCCTACTATCCTGTAATTATATGACAGTCATCATTCTCTCTAGATTGATTTGATGTCACAAGAACGATAAACAATGCTTATCCGTATATACATATATTTGACAATGATTCAGGATAAAAGAGTTATTTCGCAAAATTGATTATAAATGATTTGTTATCATATAAATAATCATTTAATTTTAATCATAATTATACATAATAATTACTTTTTTTTTTCTATTTATCATTCCTTTCCTTTTTGACTTTTTAAATTATGCATGTATGAAATTATCAAATAATCTTTTTTTTTCTTCTATTAATATGAAATGTTTAAAATGATAATACAGTATAACTTTGGTGTTAAGATTACTGATATCACTAATTAGAACACATCATGAAGTTATTACTAATATATGTTATGTTACGCATAATTATATTAACTACTAAAAAAAAAAAACGAGAGACGAACAAAACAAAATGAAAAAGAAAACAAATATATAATTTGCTAAAAGTATGGATAGTAATAATAAT
>NW_018111318.1:0-1100 GCF_000183805.2 Loa loa | reverse complement strand
CCAATCATATTGGTCAGGGATCGCGTGTATAAATACTAATTTCGATGGGAGTGGCTAGCCACGTGTATCGATAACCTATAGTAATATAATATTAGCAATCACTTTTAATCCTTTATATAGAATAATTTAAATTCAGCTGCCACGTTGCATTGTGAAATGAATAATTTCAAAAGAAAATAATTTCAATTCCATATTGCATTGTGCCATATTGCATTGTAAAAATAATTTATGCAAAGCTTTTACAACATTTTTTCCAGTTTTATCCCATTTCGCTCCGAAACTATTTCTGGCTAAATCTTCCAAAAATGTCAATCACATTGATTTGATGAAGAAAATTTAAACTGAACTTGTGGATATTATGATGATTTGCAAAATTTAAAGATTTGGTCATTCCTTAAATTAATTTATGAAAATTAAAGTATTACACGTTTCTATCTTTAAATATGCCAATCATTACAAAAACATGTAATACTTCAATTATCGTAAATTAGCGTCAGAAAAATGAAATAGAAAAATTCCAACTGGTATCCAGTTGCTATGTTTTAATTTATTCCAACTTGCGATGACACAATATGTGCATGTCACATTACGTATCATTCAGTAATAATAGAATTTGATAATATCACTGTATCATTTCTAATTTATTTTACAGGAACCGATAAGTATGATACCGCAAACAGTATGTTGTCCAAATGGAAAAGAAGAATCCAATCTTGATGAAATATGTTGCTATCATTTAGTTACTAATATATCAATGTTCACTTCAGACTTCAAGTTAGATCACGCCTGTTGCAAGGTAATCAGCATTTTTACCAAAGTAAGACGAGATGTGTAAATGAGAAGTGTCCAACAAATCAATTTTTTTCTTTTAATATATTCTATACTATATTTCGAATGTGATAACTTCATGTTTGCTGAGAAATGTTCGAAATGCAAATCACCTTCTGTTCAGCTTATGATCACATGCATAAATGTTAATTTCATTGGGAGTGAGTAGCCATTGTGTATTGATAACCTATGTTCACGTACAGTGATGTAACAATAGCTATCACTGTTTAATCCTTTATGCTAAACAATTTCATTTCAATTGCTATATTGCA
>NW_018111317.1:0-1100 GCF_000183805.2 Loa loa | reverse complement strand
TATTATTCCATTAATATGATCAAATTGTTGAAAGTATTAGAGAGATATTTTTTAAACTGATTTATATTATCAGTATTATTGTGCTATAAAAACAAAATCAATTTATAATTATCCCTAATTATAGTTCTTAACAGATATACATACATTTATTATTTATTTGTTTTGAAAGATTTTTACATCAACGAGAATTCTGGAAGGTTTTTTTCTTTTTTTTTTTTTTTTTCACAAAATTTGCACATCCTTAACAGATTATTGTTTTTTTTTTTTCTAACCTTGATAATTCCCGACAAAATAAGACAATGAGATTAAAGTAAGATAATAAAGTATTATTAGTAGAGAATTCATCGATTAATAGACCTGAAATATGAATAACAAAGTATTATTAGTAGGGAATTCCTAAATTAATAAACCTGAAATATGATTGAGAACTAGGCCGTAATGGCATCATATTAGATCAAGGAATTTTTCCGTTTATTTTTTTTTTTTTTGTATCATCGTTCTTCCTAATACTACTAAAAATGTTAAAAAGTCCCTGCATTTTTTAATCTAATTTAAATCAATAATTTATAATTTTACTATTGGAAAATAAATGGTGGATTGGAGATAGTTTTTTTTCTTGCAAAAATATTTTTTGAATATTAAATTTTTCTTTTCCTCATTTGTAAAGCATATATGATATTTAGCAAATGAATAAATCTGATTTTAATTTGCTCATTAATTCATATATTCGACTATTTTCTATTTAAGTATTCAAATATACGTAAACAAAAAATTCTAAACACGTGTTTATGGTGCGTAAATAAATGTAATTATAGAAGTAATTTGCTATGAATTACACATTTATTTTTCCAATGAAATAATAATATCATTATCAAATATTCAAATTATAAATGTATTTACGATTTTTTTCCCCCCCCCCCCCCTACATTACTAATATTATTTATCAGTGCTAAGAAAATTTTCGAAATTTTATAATTTCTTAAATTTTCTTCCATTTATGCCACATGTCTCGTCTTTGCTTCCTAATTTTGTTGGTGAAAAGTTTATAATTTGCTGAATTCAAATTAGTTGCAGAATATACTAATTAAATTTTTTGTGAA
>NW_018111316.1:0-1100 GCF_000183805.2 Loa loa | reverse complement strand
TAATAATAATAATAATAATAATAATAATAATAATAATAATAATAATAATAATAATAATAATAATAGTAATAATAACAATAATAATAATAATAATAGTAGAATTAGTGATAGTTTCAAATAAAAAATAAAATTGTTAAAAAAGAAATTGAAATGCAAAATATAAAATGCAATTGGAGGAAAATTATTTTGTTTCAATTTTATTCAACAAATGTATTACTGTGGAATTTAACACTTAAATTTATTGCTAATATTGAATTATTTAATGAATTATTGTAAGCTTGCATGAAATAAAATTATGAAATGCTATAAATCAAGATTAAATTGTAACTTTAAATGCTAATACATATATTGAAATTAAGAAAAAAAAAAAGAAAAATTCACTACATATTCGGAATTTTTTTTCTTTTTTGCCCTAACCTTCAAATATAATGAATGCTACCAGTAAATCTTATAATTTAAATTTAAATTTAAAAGTCAAATTTTTATGCTCATGAAAGTAATGTACATGCGCAGATGTCTCTTGCATCATCGATCACATTTTGATGAGAATCATTTTTGTTTTTATTCCTTATCCTTTATCAAACGATTCATTACCGCTTCTTATAATTTGAATAAAATTTACTTCTTTTTCCTTTTTCTTTTCAAAATTTTTTGTTTTTCTAAAATTTAATCTATTCGATGTGTTATTTCAGCTGTTTCAATTTAAAAAAAAAAACGAAAAATTTTGTATTATATGAAATTGCCGATGTCACCAAATTACCAAATCACCAAAATCTAATAATGGCTTTTCTTTTTCTCATTTCTTTTCATTGGCTAATATGTAGGTAATGAAACAAATTTTTATCTACCATATTTTCAGATATTATTTATTTAAATTACTGTAAAATACAGCGTACGGTAGAAGTATTTTTTTGTTTGACAATTAATTTAATTTTATTTTTTTTTTTGACAAATAAATTGATTTCTTGACAATTAATTTTTATTCGATGTATTATTCTATTGTAAATGATAAATAAAAAGTTATACATAAATAAATGAATAAATGGATTAGTTAATGAACAAAACGAACAAATAAATAAATTAGACAAATAAATAAATAA
>NW_018111315.1:0-1102 GCF_000183805.2 Loa loa | reverse complement strand
ACGTATTTAAACAGAAATTGTAAATTCATTCAAATTTCATAATCATACACTGTATATTTCAAAATAGTTCATTTAAATTTAAAGCTCGAAAGTTCAAAAAGTCTACCTTTTGCTAATGTAATATTGGATGACACAACAAAGCCCAAAAGGAATGTGAGGATGGCCAAATTTTTAAAATCCATTGTTATCAAAAGCTGAAAATAAAAATATACTCAATGATTTAAATAATCTTATGACTTTGTCCAATTCCTTTACTATTATAAGTGAATTTTGATTTTCATAGATGTTTGAGAGAATGGATCTAATCATTTTGTAATAAATCTGCTTGCTAAAGATGCAATTTTTCCCAATTCATAAAAAAAATTTCTTCACTTCGCCATTTTATTGTATATTTCTTTTGATGAGTAACGGCGGTAAATGATTAGTAATATATATGAGATTTGCGCCCAAATTCGGTTGCTTCAGTAAAGGATAAGCTATATTATTACTTATTGTTTTAGCTACGATGACTAATCAATGCTATGAAACGAGTAAAAGAAATTGTAAAAACGAATTTGGTGAGGAGGGAGGCAGTTTGTGACAGTAGACTGAATTCTGAACGAAAATATTGACCTTTTATAGTGAAAAGATCGAATCAGTCAAAGATCAGAAAAAAATCGAAATTAATCTCAGCTTTCTATTTTGCACTGAATAGCATGCATTGCGAAACAAAAAGTATTTCATGCAGATTATGCAAAAAAGTGAATAATACTGTCACAAACAGTTTTTCTGTAGAAATTGGGATTAACAGAATATTTCCTGTCACTGGAAGCCTTCCATTGAATTACATAAATCTGCATTTTTGTCAGAAATAGAAGCATCCAAAAGTATGCTGGACCATCGATTGTCATTATTTTCCATTCAGGAAAAGTTGTAGAATTTACATCATTGTCTATTATTTCTGCCTTTTGTATTTTAATATAGATTTGCAATCCTACAAGTCCTTCGAACTTCCAGAACGATGAATCGGAAATTTTTGTCCGAAATTGAAAAAGACAATCAGTATTCCGCTTCAGAAAATGTATGACATTGAAGAGTAAGCAACCTGCGATAAACAGATTTT
>NW_018111314.1:0-1103 GCF_000183805.2 Loa loa | reverse complement strand
TTTTACTTAGAGATGCGAAATTGATTGATTTCAAATGATAGCTATAAAATTCTCAAGTAAAAGTTATGAAAATGATGCACTAAATGCTTCCAATCATTTTATTTTTATTGTGAGCAATTTCTTCAACGCTTGACAATTTTAATATTTGATTCTTTTATTCGTTTAGAAATCTCATTTTTTCAAAAGCTTGTCAGCAAAATTCGTCATCAACGTGCATCCTTCAATTCAATCGCGATGCACTTCCAGTAAATTTTTGTCATTCTTTTCGACGTATCGTTTTATGGCATAAAAATTTTTTATGTTTTGTCATTCGGCATTTTATCATTTCGATCTTTCTCATATCCTTCTAAAAAGCATTAGAAATTACGTTGTATTTTATAGTGGTAGAAAAAAAAATGAAATTACTACTGCTATCTTGTAAGATTCCAACTTAAAAATAAAGAAAGTATTTCACTCCGAACAAGTGCATTCATTTGATAGTCTAAACTAAAACACAAATTCATTTATATCAGCTTGTTCATCTTTTGCAATCACTTAATAAACTAAATGAAATTCCTCATAAATAACTAATTATCCTTTTAAAAAATAAAATGCTTATTCATACAGGGTGGTATAATATTTCGTTATATCTAATGAAGCATACTGGTTCAATTATTATTTTTTGATTTATACCGCTTTTTCTCCTTTCTCCCAGATTCACCAGTATATTTCTTACCTATTCATATTATTAATTTTCCAAACAGTTAATTCATTTTCTTTGAAGTTGTCAATCTTAAAGAATTTTCAAATGATCTCTTTTTGGTGTTAAAAATTTTATTATTCTTCGTGAATTACATTAAAATTCAATTACATTCATCTCTTATTTCATTTCAAATCTTAATATCCAATCATCTTATTTCATTCATTTTTTTTTCTAACTACTTTTCTAATCATAGAAATTGATGCGATCTTACATTTTTTTGCAAATATCGTTTTAATCTCACAATTTTAGTGATTAATTTTATACAGAAATTCTCCAGTTTTCGTCACATCTAATTTTTCTAAGTGTACTTTTGATGGAATCTGTGATCTCGTTTTCCATCAACAAATATTTTACTTTTGCA
>NW_018111313.1:0-1103 GCF_000183805.2 Loa loa | reverse complement strand
CCTTTATTAATATCCAATTATTAAATTATTTAACAAAATGACTGCTATTGAAATTATTCAAATTTAAAAATTTTTACCCTAACTAAATTATAGGATTTCATTTGGATTCATGATTATCATTTAATGTTAACTGGAATGATTATGCAAAGTTTTAGACGAAAATTTTGGAAGTAATTAATTCTTTTTTGTCTTTTTTTCCTTTTTTTTCTTTTTTTTTTTTGAAATCTTTTTCTCTTTTAATTTCGAATAATTTCATTCAAGTTTGAAATTTCAATAGCAATTGAGTTTTTTTTTTTTGTATACTAAAATTGATGATAAATTAGATTAGTCGTATTTATCGTCAAAACTATAATTCAATATTAAAATTGCTTGTTTATTGTTCATTTCAATTTTTCATTTTTATTTTATGTATTTAATATTATATTTCCGGTTGGCTTCTTCCTGCATATACCATTTCAACCACCGGAAAATTTTTTCACTAAATACGCTCTGGTTGGATTTGCCGTTTTACGTGGCTTATTACGATTTAACAAAGTATGGTTTTTTTTCAAAATCTAACAAATTATGCAAATCAAAATGTCATTCAATGAAATTAAATTTTAAAATAATTTTTAAAATATATATGTCAAATAATGAATAAAAGCATTCATTTGTATTTTGTTTTTTTTTTTTTTTTTTTAATAGATATTTTAGACTAATAAAGTAAGTATTCCATAATCATTCCATAATTTGTCACATTTTACCTCTTAATTTATGTTGTTAATTATTGTTAAGGTTGGATTTCAAACTCATCGTGATCGTGATAAATTGATTGAATTATGTCGCATCCAATTACCAAATAGTGAAATTAATTACGAAAGTTCATGTGATGTATTCTTTGTAACATATAAAGGATGGACTTGTTCACTTGGAGTTTTTCCGGTTTCAATCAAAAATGAAGACTTTTTAAAATTTGTTCGATTAACTGAAATTTGTCAAAAAAGCTTCAGAAATACGAAAAAATGTAATTATTATTATTATTATTATTATTATTATTATTATTATTATTATTATTATTATTATTATTATTATTATTATTATTACTTATTTTGTTTCTATTTAAA
>NW_018111312.1:0-1103 GCF_000183805.2 Loa loa | reverse complement strand
TTTTTTTTACGACAAAGCAATCATCAACTGATACTAAGTACACATATACATAAACATATATGTAAACAAACAAATGTATGTCATATATATTTGATACATAAAGTTACATATACCGACAAACATACATAAATAATATCGATAATTTGTTAATTAAAAAAAAAAAAGAAGAAAAAAGAAAATTCAAATGAACGTCATTTAACAATTTTGCGACGAATTGCTTCTTCCAAATCTCAAAATCACATTTTAACTTTACTTCCATCAAATTTCATTTGTTAAACATTTCCTACGAAATGCTACCATTAACTATGGTTAACAACAATAACAACAACAAATAACAACAAACAACAACAACAACAACAACATCATCATCAACAATAACAGCAATGACAACAAAACAAAAAAGACCAAACTGCGATATTTGAAAAAAAAAAAAAGAAAAAAAAAAAAAAAAGTGGAAATGATGAAAAGCTCTTCATCATCAATTGTTTTATTTTTTTTTTCCACGTTATTTAACAAAATTCACTTTTTAAATGCTCCAAAAATAATAGCTTGTCATTTCTCAAACATTGCTTATAACATCTTATTATTCTATCAAAATATTATTCTTTGAGCATTTTTAAAATTTTAAAGTATTTCTAAAAACCATCAAATTTTGTTTGTCAATTTCAAACATAAAATTAATTACATTCCAATCGTTTGAATATGTATTGGTGAATAAAACCTAACATACTTTAGTTTTGTCAGTGTATGATAATTAATATAAGACAACATAGATCGATATGGAATATGTGTGTGTGTGTATGTGTGTATGTGTATGTGTGTATGTGTATGTGTAGATGTATGTTGGAAAGAGTTTTACCAATAAAATAAAGTGCAAGAGCTAGCGGATAAACCGATTGAATGATTTTATAATAATTAGGTCAATGTGACCCTCATCTTACATGCCGACATATATATATATATATATATATATATATGACAAAACATGCAAGACTAGTACTTAATCTAATGAAAGCCTTTTAGCTAATATGCAAAGAGGTCAGCTTACTTTTTGCATTACATATGCAAATGTTTTCATCTAGAATGTAATTTTTTTTTATTTT
>NW_018111311.1:0-1104 GCF_000183805.2 Loa loa | reverse complement strand
ATTCAAATTTTCCCTCTATTATTGTTAAAATCTATTTTAATTTAATGTATTAAATTAACTACTACCTAAATGAAATCACATTTATCAAAAATATGATTAAAAAAAAAAAAAACAAAAACCTTTTATCACCAAACCAAATTTCGATATTGCCAACATTTTGAATTTTTCGTCTGAAATAATGTAATTTCTTCAATGTATCTGCAATAATTTCAATAGCAATTGTTGTAAGTGCTAAGCCGATAATTATGTAGAGAATAGTTAATGCCATAAATGTTTGCCTGCAATTTATTTTATATAAATTAATTGATCCTTTATAGGAAAATGAAAAAGAGAGATAATTAAGTAATTGATTTGTACTCATTAAATAACTGATTTACATAAAAAGAGGAAAATAATATTTTAATATAAAATTTATATTTATATGCTAAAAATAATATTCGAATGCTAGTAAATAAGAAGTAATAATTAAAAATTTTGAAATTAATTAAAATTTAACCTTTGTGGCACAATATCACCAAGTCCAATAGATGTCAATGTTATAAAATTGAAATATATAGCCTGAAAATTATCACAAATTTAATGCATTAATCAGATTAGAATAATTCTGACAATTAATAATTAATTCCTTTTTAAGTTAGCAATTTCACACTATTAACATTACTGTCATGAAAAAGTAAATAAATTTGATGAGTGGTAATTAAAAATAAAATGATCAAATGAGTTTAATATTATTGAATAGAAAATGAATTACAATTGAATAAATTCGATTATTTCGCTTTTTTTCCTTCCTCTTTTTTCATATTTAATTAACAAAAATTTGTTAATTATCATTAATTACTTACGGTAAAAAATGGCATTTCAGGTTCATAGCTGCTGAGTAATAATGAACCAGCGATAACATAAATGATAAATAGTACGAAAAGTGATAATGTTCGATTTGTTTGTTCATTATCATCACTTATTTCTGAGTTTCCATCCATTCCATTAATCTTAATTTTATGAATTTTTCATTTTATTTTATGAATTTTTTTTTTTGCTTTATGAATTTTTAAATGAATTTTATGAATTTTTTTTTTCATTTTATGAATTTTAAGAGTTCTCTTT
>NW_018111310.1:0-1104 GCF_000183805.2 Loa loa | reverse complement strand
AGAGAACTAAAATAAAGAAAAATATGCAACCGGAAGTTTCTAAGAAGTTTTTTAAGACCACAATTCACTGAGTACATCATATCACAAAACGATTGCTATCAGTGGACACTTCATCCTGATGATAAAATGAAGATGCTGATAAGTTCGTCGAGGAAATCATTTCTTTGCTAAAACTCGTCCTTCACCGGCACCTTTTGCCATCCGGAAATTTAAGATATGAAGTAATTCTCCAAATATATATACGTCGTCTTTAAATACTTCATGTTCACTAAAACTCAATTCCATTTCACAAACATACATACAGAACGGCAAGGTCAAAGGCAAGATCATTCTACATCGTGCACTTGTGACTTCCAATTCCACACTGGAATATCTCGTCATAGTAAATTCTGTAGGATCTACAAGGGGAAGAAATCGAAAAAAAAGATGCATTTTACTGGAAAACTTTTCAAATCGAATAAACTCAATCGGAAGAAATGCAAAGATTTGAATGCTAAGTTGCAGAAATAATAAAAGTATACCACTTAATACAGATAAATAATAGATGCGTCTTGAATGATTCGTCAAATATACGTGTGTGAATTTCTGTACACGTACGGCATAATATTAGAGAGACGGATTAAAATAGGAAAAGAATTCGAATTTGAGATTCAATTTAACCGGTTGTTGTCCAAAGTTACACGCATCACACCTGAAACAATAAGCATTTGTGAACAAAAATATCTGCTATGTAAATGAGAATATCTGCCATGATCCATAAATCCGTCACAATCAAATTTGGCCAGAAAACTGATATATGAAGGGAAGCATCGGTCGGTGCGTAGTCAAACAGAGATATACTTTTCATTCTCGAAAGTATCCTATTACCGTGTCATCTTGTAGTTTATTAGCAGATAAATTAGGAAAAATGATTTGACAATTGATCGTCGACCTTTTTCAGATAATTTATTAACATCAATAAAATTTATGGTTAGAAATTGTAAATACAAAAAGTATTTGAACTCTGAACTTTGAACTTTGTTCAGAAAATTTTGCTTTCATGTAAATTAAAATAAGAATTAATAGTTGTTGAAAAATGAATCCGATACGTAATGACTAATGCTG
>NW_018111309.1:0-1104 GCF_000183805.2 Loa loa | reverse complement strand
GAAAAGAAAATGAAGCCTGGTGGTGGTGCAATGAAAAAATTTGGTAAAAAAAGGCGAATGAGATTTGGACATAATAAAATTGTTAAACGAAAAGTTGTAAAAGCGCCAAAAAAGAAAGGTATTATGGAAGGAAAGAGTAAATTTGCGCAAAAAGAACGTAAACAAAAGATGACAAAGAAGCTGTCAAAAAAAGGTACGATAAAGGATCGATGAAATAAATTAATTTATGAGCAATTTTTTTTTTTTTTTTTTTTTCTCGACAAATTAATTGTGGAATTAAAAGAGGTCATTTGAAGTGCATGATAAGATAGATAAAAGTAATCAATATTGATTAAATATAAATTGAAGAATTGAAGTATCATAAATGAAAATAAGTTTAATGAATGATTAATAAGTTATTGATAAAATAATTCATTAATGATAAATTTAATGAATAACTGATAAAGCTGAAATTAATTCATGATTTATTGAATTTTAGATAAAAACCAAAACTATCATAGTAATTTAGTAAGTAATTACTAAATTATTTTAGTAAAGAAATCGTTATTGTTTAATTCATTTCTGAAAATATTTTTTAAATAACAGAGAAGAAAAGGATAACGAAGAAAGAAAAAGAAAGGGGGAAAATTAAAGAAAAAGAACAGAAAATATCAACGGAAAAAAGAAAGGAAAAAAAGTGAAGGAAAAATCGAAGAAAAAAGAAGAGAAAAAAGCGAAGAAAAACGAAAAGGAAAAAGGAAAGGAAAAAGAAGAGGAAAAGGAAGAGGAAAAATTAGAGAAGAAAAAGAGGAAAAGGAAGAGGAAAATTAGAGAAAAAAAGAGGAAAAGGAAGAGAAATCTGAGCAAGAAATGACAGGAAAGACAGAAGCGACAAAATCAGAAGGTTAATGAAAAATTTAATCGAATTAATTTAGCGAAAAAATTTTATAGTATATAAGGGTTTCGTCATCGTTAATCTCTTTTATTCATAAGAATTATTATTCTTATTGATAACCGGAAATTGATCGATTTCTTCGTAGTAATGATTTAATAACCGGAAATTGATCGATTTCTTCGTGTAATGATTTAATAACCGGAAATTGATCGATTTCTTCGTAGTAATGA
>NW_018111308.1:0-1104 GCF_000183805.2 Loa loa | reverse complement strand
GATAATAATAATAATAATAATAATAATAATAATAATAATAATAATAATAATAATAATGATAGTAGTAGTAATAATAGCAATAATAATAATTAGTGACACTGACAATAACAGTGATAACAATAATGGTGATAATAATAATGATAGCGGTGATAAGGATGATAATAGTAATGAATGACAATAATGATGATAATAGTGCTAATGATGATAGTCATGAAGATGATGACAGTAGCAGCGATAATGGTAAAATAATAATGACGATGATAGCAGCAGTGATAATGATGATAATAAGGATGATGTTAATAGCAGTGATAATGATTGCTATGATAACCTCCTGTTAGGGATGGTAGCAAAAATAATGGTATGGTAATAGTAATAGTAATAAGGATGATGATAATGATGGAATATGATTAAAAGAAAAATCAGCCAATCTTCTATTATTTAATTATAATTTTTGATCGTACAACTTTGAAACTAAAAGATGTTCTACTCTTTCAATTAAATGGAATTGACTTTTTCCTTTTTTTTTGTAAAAAGCAATGAGTATTCATGATTACCGTATTTTTCTTATAATTTATTTCATCCATACACTTTTCATAACCATTTATTTATTAGTCTCACTCTCTTTTTTTTTTTTGTTTTATTTTAATTAAAATCAAAAAAAGTCAATTTAAATTAAATTAGTGAATTTAATCATAATTTACATTATAAAGTTTGTTAAGTTATTTATTTATTTATTTTTTTTTGCTAGTACTTATTTATGTAAATTATTTGATTGCAATAATAAACAATTTAGGAAAGAAAATTCAATTAGCGTTCAGTTTTTTTCGCCATGTTATTCTTATGCAAATTTATTTTTACAACAATTAAATCATTTTTTAAAATTGCAAACAAAAATTCATCCAAAAGAAAAAAAAAAAAGAAGGCGGAGGAAATGAATTGAATTGAATTGAATTGAATTGCTATTTTTGGACAGGATGGAAAAATTGGTAAAAATAAAAAAAAAAAGGAAACGAAAAGAAATTGAATGCAAATAAAAAATATGCGCAAAAAAGAAGTCAAACATGCGGACAAATAAGACATGAATAAATATTGCAAATATTTTAT
>NW_018111307.1:0-1104 GCF_000183805.2 Loa loa | reverse complement strand
CAACAGCAACAGCAACAACAACAACAACAACAACAGCAACAACAATAACAACAGCAGTAACAACAAGAGCAACACCAATAATAATACCAACAATGGCAACAATAGCTACTAATGCTACAAATAATGGCACTGTATCGACGAAAAAACGTCGTAAAAATTTTACACCGAAAAAAATCGTTCCAAATGATGTCATTTGTTTAGCAGCTAACAACAGAATGAGTGATAATAATATCACGACAACAAATACTACAACAACATCATCGATAACACGAAGAATAATTTAAGCAACAATGGGACAACTTCAATCAGTAATGCTTTACTGATAGGAATTTCAGGAATATAGTATTTAAACAAACTAGTTATAGGATCATCAATATTACAAGTATCACTGATTAAAAGTTAAATTTGTAAATATTGTATGTAAGTATCAGTTGATTCGAAATTAAATCATACATACTTTGTGTAAGTGTACTTTGTTTTGTTAAAAATTAGCAAATAATTGTAATTATCAATGATTAAGAGAAAAATAAAATTACAGGACTTTTTTCCCTTTTGTTTCTCTCCCTCTCCCTTCCTCCCTCTCCCTCTCTCTTACTTCCACCTTTCTCTTTTATTTCCTTTTATTGTATAATTGATATTTCAAATTTATTTAGAAAATTTTAAAATCAAACTTTTAGACAAATCTTTTATTTCCTTTTATTGTATAATTGATATTTTAAATTTATTTAGAAAATTTTGAAATCAAACTTTTAGACAAACATTTCAGAATTAGTATAAGAACAAGAAAAAAAAAGGAAAAAGATGAAAAATTTTTTTTCTTTTATCATATGATACTTTTGTTTCCAAAAGTTCTTTTTGATAATTCAATTCAAATAATATTTATTATTGAAATTAATCAAATATTTGTTAATTATTTTTTAGAAATTGTTTTAATTAAACAATTTCTTTTTCTATTAATATGAACATTTATCATTGTTAGTTCAATTTGATAATTTCTTTTTCTTTTTTCTTTGCTTAGCTTTTAATGTCTTGGATTAATTAACTCGTTTTATTCAAAATTTTGCTTTAATTTTGCTCTTTTTTTGGTCTAAGTCAATATCTTGC
>NW_018111306.1:0-732 GCF_000183805.2 Loa loa | reverse complement strand
TAGTAGTAGTAGTAGTAGTAGTAGTAGTAGTAGTAGTAGTAGTAGTAGTAGTAGTAGTAGTAGTAGTAGTAGTAGTAGTAGTAGTAGTAGTAGTAGTAGTAGTAGTAGTAGTAGTAGTAGTAGTAGTAGTAGTAGTAGTAATAGTGAAAATAATAGCATTAGCAGTAGCAACAGAGTAGCAGTAATATTAGTAATCAGAAAATGTGATCAGTAAATGTGTATATGGTTGTAAGGGTAAGTTTTGATGGTGATGAGTGACAGTTGTTGATACTAATACAACTGATAGATACCGGCAAAAAAGAAAATGGGTTAAGGATGATCAAAACGGTAAGAGGTATCGCTACGATAAAGAGTTGTCGTCTGATTGCCAAAATGTTGATTCTATCAAAACGTATCACAACTATCACAGTTATCATTTACCATTCACTAATGCAGCTGTTATCTTCTCTTCCTTCTTTGTATGACATTAAGGTTGACAATGGTCGAGAAAAAAGTTAATCGCTGGTTACTTTTTTGATATTATGTAACAAAGTATCTCTCCTTTAAATAAATCACACTTTCTTCATACAATTCTTTTAGAAAGAATCAAATTATCTGAATATTTTAAAGTCTAAAATTGATAATATTTCACTCTATCAGTTAAATTTATTGCTTAGCCTTTGGAAATATTTTGGAATAAAAATTTTTTTCAATTCTTTTCTAATAAATATTAATAAACCAATTGATATGCTA
>NW_018111305.1:0-1105 GCF_000183805.2 Loa loa | reverse complement strand
GACCTGAAACTGTTATATTTAAGACTCATTTTCTCTAATCTTGAAAACTCAAAGGGCATAACTCAATTATCCACTTTCTTGTACTTTTTCCTAAGGTCTGGATAATATTGTATTAGAGAAGTAAGTCCAGAATGGATGGCTTGCAATCTTACAAAATTCGACTAAATCACTTGAAATCGACCAATCTATTATTCATTCTTCCATTCATTCATTAATCTTCTGACTTTAAAAATTTTTCCCTGAAATGGTTATTTTTATAAAGTATAGTGAAGCAGTACAATCATTAGACGAGCTAAATACCGACTTTTTCCATTTAAAAGGTCTTTTCTGAAAGTTCTTCCAAAACCTAAGAATCTTTTTACTCCTCGAATCATTGTGTACAAACATTCAATTCATTTTCATAAAATAAAAGCTAATTAAGCTTTGCGACAAAATGGACAGCTTACGAAAATGTTTCAAGATGATCTTCATGTTTCACTTTGATATGTCAATCGATTTCTTAATACTGTATAACGACCACAATACAAAACAAATTTAGAAGTACTAATTTTAGTATGTGAAAACCGAAATTATAAGTTCAAAGACTTAAAGTTTACATAAAACAGTGCGAAAGTTTCCGCATAATCTAATGACAAAACTTTTTAGCATTTAAGGATAGTATTAAAGTTAACATTTATTTGCTTTTTTTTAAACGAGCAAATAAATGTAAACTGAATATCTTAATAATATTACAACAAAAAATATATTCCAAATATTGTCATACTTTATATTATTCCAACTCTCCTGCTTATCACGAGTTATCACTGTCGTGATTACGAACAGTTAGTGAATTTTATGAAATACAATAAAAAAGACTGATAAACAATCAATAAAGCTATAAAAGATAAAACATTCAAACGAGGAAAAGTCATCTTATCAGAATCTAACATCAAAATCAAAAGCAAAAATTAATCGATGTATGATAAGAACATACAAGTATTGATCATTGTGCGACCAAAGATACCCCAGAACTCGGGGCGGCAATTCTTGGAATTCTCGAATATTTCTTCAGGCAGAAGTATGTAAACTAAGGAAAACAAAAGAAAAATGATAATGAATTATTATT
>NW_018111304.1:0-1105 GCF_000183805.2 Loa loa | reverse complement strand
GGAATCTAATAATCAGAAGTGATACTATCAGTATTTGAAATTCTCAATAAGACTGAGAAATATCAAATCAATTGTAGTCTGAAATGTAGAAAAGATGAATTGATGAAGTTAAGAAAAAATATGAAAGGATGGACTTGATTCATGAAATATACTATGATTTGGAGGATTCTTGGAAAATATCAGAATCTGGAAGATTCATGGAAGATATCGAGATTTATTGATGAACTTGTTTTGTGTTCTCTTCCTATATGTTCCTTAATTCCTTTTCTTATCTAATTACTTGTCATTCCTTCCATTCTTTCAATCTTTGATAGTTGCAAATAACTATGGTATAATTGAGAAAGTGAGATGAACGGGGGGAGGGATGGGAAAGAGATTGTGAAGTTAATTATATCTTCATTAATCAAAAAAAAAATCCCCATTTTTAAAAAATTTTCACATTCAAAATTAAGACTTTTCAAGATCGCATGAAACGTCATTCGCTATTGTAACACCATGCTTTCAATGATCACAGTAATGTTATAAAGTTCTAAGCATACTATACCGGAAGTGTATCTGTAAATGTCATGATACTGTTTGAAATGATTTCATCACATTTTATTATCAGACATGAAAGACTAATTACAATAAGATGAATTACTAAATACTTTATAAGGCCAGTCTTATTTCCGAACACTTTTAAATTAAGATGAATAACCTTTGGGATCATTGAAAGGGAGTTTGGAAGCGCTCTTAGAAATAGAAAAACATTTTTTAATCTAACTTCTTCATCTGAGAAATGTGCTATGAAATGTCACAAGTCCTCATCTTTGGATCACACTTCCAGGGTTTCTTTCTATCACTTCAACTTTATCAAAAACTACCACTACTATCGATTAAAATTTTATCCAGAAAAGCTTTTTTAGAGTTTCTCTTTTTGGTAGTTATGCCTTAATTTTATTTACTAAAGTAGTGTGAGTTTCTTATGGACGGTTTTCCGGAGTTAAAACAGATTCGTCGCTTATTTACCATTGTTGCACAGATACGTGTATATATATATATATATATATATATATATATATATATATATATATATATATATATATATATATATATATATATATAT
>NW_018111303.1:0-1105 GCF_000183805.2 Loa loa | reverse complement strand
TAATAATGAAAATAAAATAAAATAACCGCTGGTTATTAAGTATTTTTAAGGAAATCGAATAATTTTTGATCGAATATAAAAGACAAAGTTTAATAATAACTGCTTTGTTTGTATTTGTTGATGTTGTTTGTACTTAATTTAGAATGCAAAATGGGTGAATGTAAATGTTTGCTTTGATATTATCAACAACTGAGAGGCAATTACTGTTAGTATTAAAACAAGTCCTCACATACAATCATTTTACGTTTAATTTTATTTCCGGTGATATTACTGATGATAAATATGTTATTGCTTAAATTATTTTTTTCTTTAATGGAGGAGAAATATGTTTAGTATTAGTATTATATGAATGGATGGAATGATTAGATCATTAAATATTTCTGAGAGATTGTTTCTTTGGGATGTTGCATTTAAATTGATTTGAAAATTCTTTTTGGATGTTTTACTTTAAAATAAATAAAATGTTGTGTAATGTCTTATTTGATGAGGAATGCTAAACACATATTTATTCATCAGTTAAATTTATTGATTAATTGATTGTAGATACCAATGGATAACAGGAGTAATATCCTATTCCGCACATATTTGTCGTATTTCGAGCTAATTTAAGATATCCTTCCATTCCCCATTTTTCACTCCAGCTAAAAATTTTTTTTAATTACGTAAAAAAAAAAGAATAACCAAAATATGAATATTCATAACTCCCTAAAATAGCGAACCTATTCTTAATAAGCCAATAATCCGACAATCTTTCGGTACCATTTCGAAGTGTCACTTTTTCCGTTCCATAACCAACAACAAGTACAGCATGATCAACAGTTTTTGGGCATTTCAAGCTTGAGAAAATACCTAAATTATTGAAACCATAATAAATGCCGTCGTTGAAAATGAACTAAAATTTGATATGTGTTTATTGTATCTCAAAATAATTTAATCAAAAATGTTAAACTTATCAGTGTTTAATGTCTTAAATAAGATATAGTTTAGCTAAAAGTTTTCGATTTTTTTTTTCAAATAACAGTTCTAAATGAATTTACTTTTATATTTGAAAATAAAAGTGAAAATAATTTGGGACATCGTATATTTCACACCTTTTTTGTAAAAT
>NW_018111302.1:0-1105 GCF_000183805.2 Loa loa | reverse complement strand
TGTTCCCAACTATCCTTAGGCATTATTATCTTTATTCCTTTATTTTGCATAAAGTCAAATTTCATATCTCTGTATGCAAACATGCATATTTCCTCATATAATAAATCGCCTATTTAAACCATCAACTTTTATTTCATCTCTCATTTTAGATATTTTTTTTTTTCTGGTAGAAGAACCTTAAGTCAGTGTATTGGTATCATATTTAGTAGAAGTAACTAGGCTATTTTCTTAATGTTAATAGCAGCCCGATAGCATCCATATCCTAGGACCAAAAGGATGAATCCATTCTATTTCTTAAACTACTGTCATATGGTTTAATTGCTAAATGAAACGATTAGAAGAGGTTTAATTTGAAATACATATATCCTTGGCTCTTTTTTTTCTTTTTTACTCTTACCTTTTTGTCCATTCTTGAGGAAATAAATGAAAGTATGAATGAGAATCATTTTCTGGATCAATTTTACAAGCAATCTTCCTATTTCAATTTCAATTTTAGTTTTATTCAATTTCTCCCATTTTCTTCTTTTCTTATTTTTAAATTACTTTTTTTTTCTTGTTAAAATGTTTTTTTTTTTCTTTGTTTGTAAGAGAGAGAGAGAGAAAGAGTACAACGAATAATATAAAGCTATTATTTAAGCATGTATAATGAGATTAAGAGGTCATGAAAATTATAAGATTACTGTAGGTCATATGCATAAAAGGTTATCCTCCACAACATCAATCATTACAACTGGACTTTGTTTTTCTTTTTTCAAATCTATGACAAAGTAAATCTCATTCTTGCATAGTATAAGTTTTTTTTTTTTTATTTTACAAAGTATGCATAAACAAACTAGCAATTTGGCAAATCTCAGGCTTTACTGCTTTAAAATCAGGACAAAGATCAAGTGAAATCAACAGAAAAAAAAAGAAAGAAGTTCAGCAACAGGAAGTGTCACAGCTAAATGCAAAACAACAGCTAGCTAATATAAATTATAAGTGCTTAGATTTCATTTCAAAATTTATTCTTAATTAAAATCAAAATAGATATAATACATAACTTTATGTCTTCTCATTTCATTTATTATTTTATTAAACGATATCAAAATTTTTAATTTACTTGCAT
>NW_018111301.1:0-1106 GCF_000183805.2 Loa loa | reverse complement strand
TTATGTTAGACGTATAAGTAATTAATTCTTTTGTATATATAAATAAATAAATTATGTTAGACGTATAATTAATTAATTCTTTTGTATATATAAATAAATAAATTATGTTAGACGTATAAGTAATTAATTCCACTACACGTAAAAATAATTAATTTTGTTGTACTTAAAAAAAAATTGTTGAACATATAAGTAAATTACATGTAGCTAAATGTAGAAACAATTAATTCTGTTGTAAGGTATTAACAAAATCTATTACACGTATAAGTAAATTCAGCTCTACGTAAAAGTAATTAATAAAAGTATAAATAATTAATTTTGTTGTATGTGTGAATGAATTTCTGTATAACTAATAAGCATCATCAATACAATTAACAATAAATGAATAATTCTAACGATTTAATTAAAGAATTTGACAGACAATTAATTATGCCCGTTTAAAAAATTTTTAATATATCCCTGACTAAAGCATAATAAAATATATTCCGCCTAAGGCTATATTGTTGACATTTTCAACAGATCGATGACGAGATGATAGTCTTTTGTTCTCAAAGATCATAATTCTCTGATAGAAAAAGTTATCAGGTCAAAACATGTTTTCAGGCAACATGAATAGTAGTACTGGATAATATTTCCGGTTAGAAGTTTAGCAGAAAATTTTCATCCACTAATTAGTAAAATATAATTTGAAAAAAAGGATAATATTTGGAGTGAAAAATTACATTTGAACAATTTATTTTGAAAATTATCCTAATTCAAACAAAAACTAATTTTTTTCCAATTTTTATTTTTTAATCGAATCAATTGTTTTTTCTAAATGCAATAAAAAAGAAAGGAAATGAAATTGATAATATGACTACAAATTTTAAAATAATTTCAATTTCTCTCTCTCTAAAAGGTTTTAAACCTGAATGATGAAAATTCGGCAATATTCCGGATGGTAGAAAAAATTCCGATTAGTTATTTCCCTTTCAAGAAAACAACAAAAAAAAGATTAAAAAAAAAAAAAACTAATTACGGGAAGAAAACGAGAAATTAATACGTAAATCCTACAAAGATAGCGAGAGAGAGAGAGAGGAGGGGAAGGAGGAGGGAAGGAAACGAAGAAA
>NW_018111300.1:0-1106 GCF_000183805.2 Loa loa | reverse complement strand
CCTAACAGTCCTAGACTAATGTGTGCTAATAAAGACGCTGCTAATCCTTATAATCGTGTAATGATATGCGCATATAAAGCCTGCAGATAGCAGAAGGACATTCTTCCTTTCTTTTATTCTCCAAATGTGGTGGATTTTTTTCTGAATCGTGGAACGTGATGTCGATCAATAGCCAAATATCACCAGTGTTGTCGATCGGCTTTCTAAGATCCGCTGGGCTGATTTGAATTGGGTTGTGTTGTGTTGTATTGGGTTGAGTTGAGTTGGGTCGGGCTGAGTTACGTTGAGTTGATTTGGGTTGCGTTGAGTGGAATTGAATTGAGGTGTATTGAGTCCATAGCGGATTGTAAAATCTTTATTGACCATAATAATTTAGGCGATTTACAATAGGGTTTCTATGCATTAGAGAGTGGAAGTGGTTTACATAACGTTAAAAGAGGGTGTTCATTTAGATAAAAAGGAAACTGTAAAGATCCAATTACATAATAAGCATTGTAACAAGATTAGATGGGAAGGTTAGCATGTGAATTGGACATCCTTTGTCATTAAAGATGTGGATTTCGTTGGACAAAGACAACAAAAGAAACGTATGGGAGATAATTTTAAAGAATGTAAATTGATTAAATGACTCACACTATTGTTAACATTTATTTACAAGAAATTTATTTGTTTGTTTGGGGTATGGTTGGAGTCTCACGAATCGGAATTCGCGACACTCCCAAAGGGAGGTGAGAGGAAAAACTAGTATGATGGTTTGATTGGAAGGTCTTCAGGTGTAGAGGAAAGGATATTAAGTCTAATAACTGGAACTTGCTTTTCCTTACCTAGAACTTGGGCAAGTTTAGATTCCTTAGGGAGGACAATGATATCCAATCAACGATTTAAAAGTTTTATCTAACATTTATCATTTATCTAACAAATATCCAAAATTGATTTATACTGCGAATTTTTTATACTGTAAAATTTGGTAGTGAATTTGTCATGCAAAAATATGATAAGTTGATAGAATAGGGAAGCGATCCATTTGGTAATTTTTTTTATTAATCAATATTAATGAAAAAATAGGATTAAATTTTAAAAGAATTTTTTTTTTTTTTGTTAAAAGG
>NW_018111299.1:0-1106 GCF_000183805.2 Loa loa | reverse complement strand
CGACTGATAATAATAGTAAAAGGAAAAAACAAAAAAATAAGGAAAAAAAGAAAAATGAGCTGCTTTCTTAGAAAGATAAATTTGGTTCGAAATAGATTGACAAAAAAGGAAAAGCAAAACAATGAGGTACATCATGTTATTCGTAAGTAATTATCCTTACAAATCGTTAATTGGGACTATAAAAATTACATTAGCGGATCGAGCATGTTTGAGGCATGTGATTAGTTTGTTGATTACTGATGAATTAGATGTCGATAAGATATACACGACATGATTATGCTCCGCTTGCGGTATTCTTGGTGAAAGATCCAGCTGTAGCATTGATACAACCTTGTGCTGTTTTAATTGTTCTGTTGTTGTCACCTACAAATTAAATTCAAGAGGATTTATTTTATCACCTACACTAAGCGATAAAGGAACCTAGCCTAAATTAGCAACAGAAATAAACTTGGTACTGTAAGCCTGTTCTTTACAAAAATTAATTAAACACTGTAAATTGTCAACCGTTACGACCAACTTCTGATGAAGGGAGAAACGTACTATTCTTTTTTTTGACGTACTATTCTGAGATCAATACATATGCTTCATTACGCCTTCATATGTATTCCCAACCCCTGAGCAATATTAGTGAAGATGAACAAAACGCTCAGCAGACCATCTATAATAGTACCGACAAAAGAAAAAAAAACTAATAAAAATCAGGAATTTCAAGACTGGAGGGATAGAAAATTAAATCAAGATAGGAATTGCCCGTAGTTTTCATAACTTTCGGGAGGAAGAAATACAGCACAATGAAAAATACTTTAATTTAATATATTATTAAAAGATATTTCTAACAAAACTGACTAAGTTAAACTGTTTGATAAGAGTAGGATCCCACATAATTATTTTCGCTCCGTCGAACGCATCCAGTGCATCAAACAGAATCCTTGCATTGCCCTCGGACAAGACATCAATAATGCTTCTGCTCTTGACATCCATGTCACAATCTGATCTTCAATTCGAAAGTTCGGTGTAATGATTGAGATTCGTGAAGATCTGATTTTTCATGGGTTACATTTATCATTCCACTCCATTCATACTTCCACTTATCCATTACTTCCCCC
>NW_018111298.1:0-1107 GCF_000183805.2 Loa loa | reverse complement strand
AAGTGAATAAGAGCTTAAGTCAGTCCAGCAGTTTAGCTATTTGGGAAGGATCATTTCTTCTGATGTCACGATCGACAAATAGATTGACAACAGGTTAGCAAAAGCATATCAGAGTTTTAAAAACTCCAATGAACATCTGAAAAGTGTCTGTAAAACTACTGTACTATCCGTCCTATTGCATGGTTCTTAAATCATGGGTCATCTACCACCATCATCTGGCGACTCCTCCAACGCTGTCATCAGCGCTGCCTTCCTACAACCCTAAACATTCACTAGTTTGACTACGTAGGCAAGTTACTGTTCTTACACAGGCAAAAGTCGCCAGTAGTGATGCCACACTATTGAAGACACAATTGCGCTGGGCTGGACACGTCGCCAGGATGGAAGATCTAAGCTAAGATTATGCTTTAAGGCGAATTGGTCACCAGCCTCCACAAAAGCGAAACAGTACCTCAGCTTTGACCATATAGAGGATCAGGAGATATGGAAACACATCATCCGTTGTTGCTTCCTTTGAGAATATACACAGAATCAGATTCGAGGGCAAACGACAACGTGGAAAAACCGTAACTCGTCAATACCGCCTGGTAAAACTTCCTACTGTACCTTTTGCGTCCGAACTTGTCTATCACACATTAGCTTGTTTAGCCATCAGCGCATCTGAAGTAAACATGTTTTTAGCCCTTTTAGCCCATATCTTCGTTCGCAAAGCCTAGCCACAATGAGGACAATGAGGACAAACATGCATCTGTACAGATATTGATCTGTACAGTTGCATGTATGAGTCTTGTCTATATACATTTTATTTTTTATTGTGATTTTAAAGAAAGAAACTTGTAATTTCTATTTTATTTTCTCTTTTTTGTCCAAAATAAATACCAATTCGGGGCCTAGGCCATAAAGATAGGACAATTTCTCAGATCAAATAATTTTCTCCACAACAAATTCATTTGATGGACTAAAATTTCACTGCGAGTCGTTTGGTTGGTCGGTTAAATTCCCGAAATGTCCGTGTAAAATTGAAGGTGTGTACCCTTACCCGTTATGTGTGTGTATATGTGTTTATGTATGTGTGCATGTATGTGTGTGTATGTATGTATGTATGTA
>NW_018111297.1:0-1107 GCF_000183805.2 Loa loa | reverse complement strand
ATTGTTATTGTTATTATTGTTTCTGTTATTGTTATTGTTATTGTTATTGTTGTCTGTTATTGTTATTGTTATTGTTATTTTCAAGTATCACTTACCGGATGTGTTTCTACTATGTTACTATTGTTATTATTATTGTTATTGTTGTCTTTTATTGTTATTATTGTTGTTATTTTCAAGTTATTGTTGTTATTGTTGTTTTCATTGTTAGTATTGGTGTTGATGATGATATCCTATTTTATAGTTGTTGTTACCATTATTGTTACTGTTATTGTTATTGTTATTGCTGTTGTTATCGTTATCGTTATTGTTATTGTTATTTTAGGAGAATTGCATGCATACATATAATTTTTGAATGATTTTCCTCCAAAATGTCATTCTTGTTGCAATTTTTTCAACAATACTTCATCTTACCTTTGACAAATCGTCATTCATCATATTTTTGCAAGGAATTTTTTTTTTTGCCATCTTTTTTTGTATTCCTTCGTATTTCGTTCGCAAATTTCTCTCAAGGACAAAAGTTTAATAATTTTTGTCAAATTTCCTTTGGAGGTCAGAGAATTCTCTTAAGTTTCCACCTCGAGACAAAAAATCTCTCAGTGAATTTTCACCACGAGACAGAAAATCTCCCAATGAATTTTCATCGCGGAACAGAAAATCTCTCATTAAATTTACTCGGATTTCCCCAATGGGATGGAAAATTTTCATAGAATTTTCTCGACGGAACGGATAGTCTCTGATTGAATTTCGTTCAGGGTATAGGAAGTTTCGTATCAAACTTTCTCCACGAGCAAGAGATCTCTCATTGAATTTCTTCCGCGGGATAGAAAATCTCTCGTTGGATTTTCTCCACGGGATGAATAATCTCTGATTGAATGCTTTTCACGGGATAGGAAATCCGTCATTGAATTTTCTCCATGATATAGGAAGTCTGTCACTATTTTCTCCATGATATAGGAAGTCTGTCACTCATTAGATTTCCTCCATGGGATGCGAAGTCTCTCATTGAAATTCTTTGGCGGGAAAGAAAATCTCTCATCAAATTTTCTCTACGAGCCAAAAGTTTTCTCAGTGAATTTCTTGGCGGAATGGAAGATCTCCCATATTTTC
>NW_018111296.1:0-1107 GCF_000183805.2 Loa loa | reverse complement strand
AAATTTAATTTCTGGGACTAGTTGCTTGACATTTGGTACCATATAGAACAATGACTAAAGTGCTCATATTTCGTTGTAATAACGATAGAATAGAAGTGCTCTATGTTCGGAATAGTGGGAGATCGTCGTGGTTAGGCTTCGCAAACGAAGATATGTGAAGGGCCTGTACCTGCGCTTATTGCAGGCGCGTTGATGGCTGAGAAAGCCAGTGCGGACTAAATTACCAATTACAAAAATTGCAAAAATTACCTTTAATAAAGCTTTTTTAATTAGTAGAAAATGAAAATTAACAATGCATGCAAAACTTGCATTATGCATGCAAAATTTAATTCAATTGAATGTTTCTTGTAAATTGATTTGCATGCATGTTAATAGCAAATAAATGAATATGTGCTTGATAATCAGAATATGATAATCATCATTATCTGTTACTGTTTAGTATGATTAAATACAATTGAACAGAGAAGTTATCATTGTTCAACGATGACATTATTTAATGTCATTATGTCATCATTAATGTCATCATTATAAGATTAATTTGTTTGATATAACATTAATTAGTTACTAATGCTTTTTTAACTTCCAAAATATAAAGAAGTTATACAATAGAAGAAAAAAAATTTTATTATCATATTGCATGCCATATGTTGCATGCTGCATGCAATTTAAGTATTTTGTATGTAAAATTTCAGGTATTAATCCTAATACTTAGCGCAATTGCAATAGCAGTCCATGTGCTTGCATTTTTATTACCCATTATATTTATGGAACATTTAAATGATGATGAGAAGATGCATTTTGTACGAACAATGCTTTATCTAAAGAATCAACTATTTGCCCTTGCCTTATTATTTTCTTTTGTTGAATTTTTGGACTTTCTTACCGTTCATCATTTATTCGGCCCATGGGCTATCATTATACGAGATCTTATGTATGACCTTCTCAGGTATAATGTTTCTTTTTTTTTTTTTTTTTATTTTACATTATTTCATTAAACGATGTTTTGCATAATATTTATATATTACAATTTAAATTATTTAGAGATAATTTCATAAAGGTAATTGTCAACTTTTTATTTGAATAAACTATTTATTGACAATTAATGTC
>NW_018111295.1:0-1108 GCF_000183805.2 Loa loa | reverse complement strand
TTATTATTATTTATTTNTTTTNTTCACTCCTTTTTTCTTTTTTTTTTATTTTTTGAACACTCAAAGATATATGAATTAGTCTATGAAAATGTTATTCGAAAAATTAAAAAGAAATGGATTAATTTAAGTCAAATATTTCTAGATGTTATCAGTAGCTATTAAAAGACGATTAATGATTTGTGATAACAATCAATATCCCTATATTGTGATAACAATTAATACACAACAAGGCTTAAATTATAGTAATAAAGTCTTATTTATCATTAATATTCTTGCGAAAAAAAAGGAAGAAAAAAAAACGAATCAATGAATTGATTAACAATTCTCCGATAATTCCATTCCTAGAAAAATACGGGTTTTTCCTTTGCTATAAACAACTGGTGTAGCTAAATACGAGCAAATTTAATTGAAAGCCTAATGCTTCATGCTTACTTTTTCGAATTTTAATTTAATTTCATTTCCTCCGATTGATGTTCTTTCAGTTCCACTCAAACATTTATTTCATACCTCATTTTAAATTCATTTTACTTCATACCTTATTTTAAATCCATTTTGTTTCATTCCTTAATTTAAATTCATTTCATTTGGTATCTTAATTTAAATCTATTTTATTTTGCACCTGATTTTAAATTCATTTCATTTCATATCTTGTTTTTAATTTAGTTCGCTTGAATTTAATTTAATTCAAATATCATTTAATTTTATCTTGTTCAGTTAATTAGTATAATTTACATGTTATCAATTTATGTTTATTTACATTTGTTTTACATTTTCAATGTGTGTCAATTTAAATTAATTGTTTTTTTTGGTTCAATTTATTTCATTTCACTTTAATTGAATTAAATGTTAGTTAAACATCAACCGTCTCATATGTGTACTGTAAGTACCGTATTATGCGAATGAGAACTGTTCCATCCGTACGAAAACTGATGCAGCAAAGGATAAAGCAATCCTATAGCTTCCGGAAATGTTATACCGGTATGACTATTTACGTTTCTATTCTATTTTAATATATTTTATTACTGATCATTAATATTAATATTGCTAGACGTTATTTAATGAGAGAAAGAGAGGGAGAGAGAGAGAGAGAGAGAGAGAGAGAGAGGAG
>NW_018111294.1:0-1108 GCF_000183805.2 Loa loa | reverse complement strand
CAGCGTACGTGAATATTATGTAAGGAAACGACAGCATGCGTGAATATTTGTGTAAAGGAAACTACAGCGTACGTGAATATTTATGTAAAGGAAACTACAGCATGCGTGAATATTTGTGTAAAGGAAACTACAGCGTACGTGAATATTTATGTAAAGGAAACTACAGCATACGTGAACGAAAAAATCATCCAAATATTTATCAATAAGCAGAATACGTCACCACATTGCAAAAATAGAAGGAAAGAAAGGAATAAACAGAAATAAAAGGCCTAGTTTATATACATGTTACAAAATTCCCTATCATTCTTATTTAGCCATAAAATTATTCTAGCCATAAAAATATAATATATGCGTGGCCTAGCATTGACAGAGGACAATAATATTACACCAAATAATTTTGCATATTAATTTGAATGTATTCATTTGTCATTTCAACAATTAACAGTACTTCGATTTTCTTTTTTTTTTCGGTTGATAATATATTTAGCTAATTAATGCTCGATAAAGGAATGCATAGATTTGATATCTTTAATATTTATGATACATTTATCTTATGGAATTTGCACTTTATTAAAATTTTGATTCAATATCATTTGACAGTTAGCAGTGTTTATCATTGATTGTTGATACAATTGATAAAATATCATTAACACTAACACCATATCACAATATCATTGTTTATCATTGACAGTACAATATCATTGATATTAAGACAATATCACACAATGTCACTGTTTGATCATCCAATATTTAATACAATTGGTATAATATCATGAACACACTGATATAATATCACAATATCTAATACAATATTACAATATCATTGTTAATCATTGATAGTTGACAAAATATCAATGATTATCCTGATAGGAAATATTCTGTAGCTTTTTTTTTTTTGAATCACTTTTCTAATTGAATTTATCAAATTTGTTTATGTACAATGTAATGGTTCCCAATGAATTTACCATAAAAGCTAAAAAATAATCAATGAAAAACGATGAAGCAATAATTAGAAAATAATTCTTATTAATTAAAAGTAAAATTTATTTTCAAATTAATTTCAATTTTTTCTTTGTTAACATTGTGTTTGTTTCTACCACGAAAAAAA
>NW_018111293.1:0-1108 GCF_000183805.2 Loa loa | reverse complement strand
AATAAGAAGAAGAAGAGGAGGAGAGAGAGAGAGAGAGAGAGAGAGAGAAGAAAAAAAAAAAGCTAATTCTTTGATTTAAGAAGAAATACATTCATTATAGAGTAGTAGCAGTAGATTAGGAAGAATTTATATGAATATTTAAGAAGTACATGAATATTTTTAGCTATGATAAAAAACAATTACACCTGAATAAAATTTATAATTACAGGTATAATTTTATTTATTGTATTTTTTTTGTTTTTACATTTTTTTTTGTTTAATTTAGAAAAAAAACGAAATTTTTCTAGAATATCGTAGCTAAAATAATTGATTGATTAAAAGTGAAAAAATATTGAAATTGTTGATTTTTGATCTTTCTTTTACGGTAAAACTTTTTCTTTTTTTTTTTTAAATTTGAAATTCCATTTCCAATATTTATTATTTTATCGAATAGGAAATTTTTCGTTTTTGAAAATTTTAAAATTTTAGAAAAGGAAATAAAAAAAAATACTAAAGTATATCAGGGAAGTTAAATGCTATTCTTACATTAATTATTTTTGTGATAATTACGCCTTCTTTTTTTTTTTTTTTTGATGACATAAATTAAGGAAATGATTTTATGAAAATTATACGTTCACTTGTATACGGAATACATATACTACACAACTACGGTATATAATAGTATATTAGAATAATGATTCTAGTACGTGTTTATATTTAAATATAATAGATATGATTGAGAAATAATTTATGAGCGAAAGATTTAAGCATTTTTGCGAATTTATTAGCTAAATTAGTCAAATTAATTGAAATTAATTAGCCAAATTAGTCAAATCAAATTCATTTTACATCTACTGCATTAATTAGTGCTAAAATATAACGCAATTCTAATTAATTATTCAAATATTTTGATTAAGTATTAAAAAAATTTCTAAGTGACAAATCAATTGGATTAAATGGGACATTTTTTTTTTTGATTTAATATTTGTAATACTTATAAAGGATAAATAATTGTTTATAATACAAAGATTGGAAAAAAAAAAAATTGATCGCATAAAAAAAAAAAGACATGCGACATTTTTATTTTTTTTTTCTTTTTAAATTTATTGTCTTATAACAATCAAAAAAA
>NW_018111292.1:0-1108 GCF_000183805.2 Loa loa | reverse complement strand
TCTACAATATCTATCAAACAAGATGATGAAATCCTGTTAGTAAAATTAAAGCAATGAAGAGGATATAAGCTAACAATGGTGAGAATATCACAAAGACATCTGAATAATCTATTTGTGGCTGTACAACGAACCACGTCAAGAGACAGTCATACCTTCATGATAACTCCAGTGAAGCTTATCAAAGTTCCTCCTCTAATCTTAGGTATATATATATACGGGGCTACAGTATATTCATTCTCTTATCCGTCTCAATCAAATAACGATAAATAGATACCTTCCTTATAGCATATTTCCAGCTGAACGAAGGATGAATTCTTATATCTCAATTATCACGTAATTTATTAACAAACAGACAATCAACTATTATCACAAACATAAATTAATGAAATAATTTATGGAAAATTTAAAAAATATTTAAAACTTCAAACTAATTGAAATAACGTTTGAAAAGCAAAATAATCAATCATATCGTTCGTTTTTTTTTTTCCAAAAATTGAATGAAATTTGAGAAAAAAAAAAAAGACAAAGTAGGTGTAAAAACATACGAATGATAGATGTGAACTTTGACATTAAAATATCATCATATTTCATCGGCATGAAGCAATTTCCAGGAAATTTAAGGCACATTTCATCATTACATTGTAAGCAAGCATCTATTTTATATAGTTTTTTGTCGATACGTACGCAATTATTAATTTCATATACCGAATTATTGACCATATCCTTGTATGGTACGCAATGATTATCATTAACTTTTGATATTTCTCCACCCATTCCAATCTTTATCACACACCAATAATAATAATAATAATAATAATAATATGGTTTCTAAGTAAATTGATAAAAATTAGTATTTATCAAAATTAACATAACAGAAAACGAACATTTAATAAATGCATAAATTAATCGAAAATATCTTCCCAACAAATGATACGCATAGTATTTTGATACAATGTTAAATGATAATTTTGATAATTTCTAATTAAACGAAAAACTTTTATCAATGCAAAATTGAATAGTCACATATTACTTTTACTTTTTATCATTATAATTTATTAATTAAATGCATGAAAAATTCTCTTTTTTTTTTTTTTTTAATCATCTATTT
>NW_018111291.1:0-1108 GCF_000183805.2 Loa loa | reverse complement strand
ATATATATATATATATATATATATATAATATAAATGACCAGTGAATGCCAGAAATCTATTAAATATTACCTGAATGTATAATTGGATCAAATTAAACGCAAAGATAATTAATCAGCAAAAAAAAAGGAATGACTATATCATCGATAATTTCTCATTCCTTTAACATTGTAATTTTTCATACATTTTCCATCAATTTTAATTTTGATATTTATTAATTCGTTACTGTTTTTATAATTGCTATTCAGTAGACTCTGATTGACTATTGATAAACATAATTTATCATATCTTTCCATCAATTTATTCCCTCTTATATTAAATTAAAATGTTATATTTCAATCATAATATAATGAATTTTTCAATGAATCTTTTAGAAATTGCCTAATTGTTGCAATTAATTCAATATTTTGAAATGATAAACTTGATTAATTAATTAATCATATCAAAAGTAAATTTGAATATTTGGCAAGATCAGAAATTTTATAGTGTAAAAAGAAATAGATTGTTAGGGTAAAAAATATTTCTTTTGAATTTTTCAAGAAAAAAGAGAAGAGGTAACAGATGGATGATAAACATAATTACCTTTTAGTAATTAAAATTAATGTTCGATCAACAGCCGCTGTACGCCCAGTATTGCAATATTTATTTGCCGCGAGTGATGAAATTTCCTCACCTGTTGTATTACATGCAAATGTCTTTCGATCACCTAGAAGTAACGAGGTAACATAACATTGTCATGAGCTATTGGTAATTTAGTCTTCTATTAATTAATAAAAATGTAAAAATGTACTATGAATTTAATGAATCAAATTTTGAGTGTAAAAATAAAGAAAACTGCAAATTTAATTTTAAACAATTTTTTCAATTTAATCTGAAATGTGATCAAATATCTCGTTATACGACTATATCACTATATTGTTATAACTATTATTATTATTATTATTATTATTATTATTATTATTATTATTATTATTATTATTATTATTATTATTATTATTATTATTATTATTATTATTATTATTATTATTATTATTATTATTATTATTATTATTATTATTATTATTATTATTATTATTATTATTATTATTATTATTATTATTATTATTTATTA
>NW_018111290.1:0-1109 GCF_000183805.2 Loa loa | reverse complement strand
AATAATAATAATAATAATAATAATAATAATAATAATAATAATAATAATAATAATAATAATAATAATAATAATAATAATAATAATAATAATAATAATAATAATAATAATAATAATAATAATAATAATAATAATAATAATAATAATAATAATAATAATAATAATAATAATAATAATAATAATAATAATAATAATAATAATAATAATAATAATAATAATAGTAACAATAATAATAATAAACTTTATTGTTCATAAATACTGTGAAATTGTCTAATTATAAATGGTGAGCATTTTGCACATGCTGGTAAGTTGTAATGATGACTATTACTACTTGGTTAGGGTAACCAAGTAGTATAGATCAGAGCTATTCAAGAGCTATCCTACTGGGAAGATAATTTTGCAGAATCAAGAGAAGAAATAGATGTCACAAGCCAGTACATCATTACTACTCCTCTTTAAATCAGTCTTTCTCTATCCATTTTCTCATCCTCTTCTTGACTTGAATAGCACGACAATGTCGAATTGGAAGAATTTCATTTCATCAAGTGAAGAAGTTGACTGCGACAATAGCAAAGAATTGCATAAATGCGGAATTCTACAATGAATGCAAAACAGAGGAACGAAATACAATTAATTAAAATTCATACTAAAAGTCCAATTTTGACTGTCTTTTTTTTTGGGTGCAATCATACGGCCTTATTATTTTTGGTTTCATCCATTTTATTCATTTCCATATATCACTCTACTAACTCGTCTCACTCACTTTTCACCATTCATGTTTTAGTGTATTATCATCTGTCATCAATTAATCAATCATCTAATTACACTCAATCACATTTTTGATTTCATGTTGAAAAAAAAAGAAGGAAGAACAGAAAGTTGTCATAATTTGTAGCAAAATATTAGAAAAATATTGCAAATTACGAGAAAATCACACCTATTAGCATTTATAGATTACATTGTTTTCCGATTCCGGTGAATGCAACTTATACTTCACGAATATAAAATTCAAGTTGCAAATCAGTTGAAAGAAAAGAATAATCAAGTCGAAATGAATGGTCACCTTTACAAACTATTAATTGCATCCATACAAAAAAACAAAAAACTAAAAA
>NW_018111289.1:0-1109 GCF_000183805.2 Loa loa | reverse complement strand
AAAATGATAAGTGATAAGCTTAATGCGCCACCGTTTAAATACAAAATGATAAGTGATAAGCTTAATGCGCCAGCGTTTAAATACAAAATGATAAGTGATAAGCTTAATGCGCCAGCGTTTAAATACAAAATGATATTATACGTGCGCAACTGTCAAGTAATATGACACCTTTTTCTTCTCCCTCTCTCTCTCATATTATAACATAAAACTGATGTTTTATTGTTGACAATTCATATAACTTCTAATTTCGATAACAGTAATGATTTCGCCACTTTTTTTTTCTTTACAAAATATGAAAATTTTAATCATAATTAATCAATTGAATGAAACTTTATCAAACAAGAAGAAAAATTTTTCCGGAAAAATTCTTTTTTTTTTGATATTCAGAAATTCTTCGTCTTTTTTATTCAATATTTCATGACCTTGTCACTTTTTCGAAAATAAATTTCACGGCTCATCATTTTTCTTTACTCAACGAATAAGTAGCGAATTTTCTTTTTTCTTTTCTTTTGTTGTCTAATGAATGATTGATAAAATTAAAAACAAAAATTTGATCAAAAATTATCGAGAAATTTTCCATTTTCGAGATATATATCAAAAAGTTTGACTACTGTGTCTTTCCTTCTCATTATATCTTTCTCTCTCCCTTTCTCTCTCTCTCTCTCCCTCTCTCCCTCCCCTCCTATCTTTTTCATGAAGGAAAATTTTGAATTGATTGATTTAAATATGATTGAATAGTTCAGGCAAAATAGAACCTGGTTTCGTTTAGTTCATTAACACTAAATTATAAAAACAATACAAAAAAAAAACTTGAAAAATTTCTTAAAAATCATTTAATCGATAAATGATAAAATTTAGTACTCTTAAACATATGAATTACAATTAGTAGCATCATTTTAATTAAATTCGAAAATTTTTTTTTTTAAATTTCACAATAGCAATATGTTGTATTCAATTTCGGATAAAATTTAACAAATTTAATTTTGATATTTCTAAAGAATTTGTTATAATTTGATCTTAAAAAATCATACAATTAATTAAAAGATAAGGACTAAAAAAAGTTCTTGTATTTTTTAAAAAAAAAAGAAATTTATTTTCTAATCAATGTA
>NW_018111288.1:0-1110 GCF_000183805.2 Loa loa | reverse complement strand
AAATTAGTTAATTAACTTACTAATTGATTTATAATTTTCGCTTTCAACGTTTGATTATTCATTCTCGCTACTGTTGTTTCTTAGACGAGATAACTGCATGAAATATTCTGATGATATTAGATCATTGTTACCTTAAAAATATGCAAAAATATCCGCCGATCAGAATGTACAGGCAAAACCCCATTGTGCCTATAATTCATTAACAATTTTTGACTAATGATCTGACTGGCAATGGCAAGATTCATTCTAGTTACTGGTAAGTTCCTCATATTTTTATACGAACTTTGTGATTTTCTATATCAGTTAAAATTAATGTTTTGAGAAGGATTGTTACAATTTTCAAAGGCGGAAATATCATTTTTCAATGTCAACAAGTCATAATTGCTGTAAATAACATAGAGGTCAATCATTACGTTTGTGGGATGAAAGAACAAGGTAAGACATACATTTATAATTAGCTGAACAAATTTTAGTTTTATGGCTTATTTGTGCATTATATCTTGGAATAGCTGTGGATCTTCCGAAACCGTTTGTTAGTACGTCATTAACGTGTTATACGTATCAAAAGAAAAATGGACGAACAATAAAACGTCTAATGGATGATTGTATGTTTGGCAATGCGTGTTGTTACAGTGCTGAATTCACTGGTAAGTATATTTAATTTTTATTGATTAAGGATACGACAAAATTAATGAAATAGTAATGATGATTGTACTAATAATCGCGACCACATATATTTAAGAGTAATCACTCTCAAAATACATTTAATGGGAATAAGACTAAAAGGTCGCCTTATCAACATATTTCAATCACAGACACCTTTTGTTTCATCTGTAGATGTTTACACTTCCATAATTTCTTGTATTTAAAATTAATTTTCTTTTAAAGAAATAAATTATGTAAGACCTACACGTCACCCTCGTGAGAATAGCACAATAGCGTTAGGAACGAATAGATTGACTGATGCCAAATGATTGGGCAGTTTTGATAATATGCGAAGAACTGATATGTCAAAGTATTCTTGCCTTTCACCTTGAAATGTTATCTTTTCCCTAGACAAGCAAACTGGAGAAACTGTGGAAACCGGTGGTTGTGAAGACGAATATCGAT
>NW_018111287.1:0-1110 GCF_000183805.2 Loa loa | reverse complement strand
TATTATTATTATTATTATTATTATTATTATTATTATTATTATTATTATTATTATTATTATTATTATTATTATTATTATTATTATTATTATTATTGTTATTATTTTATTATTATTATTATTCTTCTTATTTAGTAATGGAAAATAATTTTACTTTTGGCAAATTGCAATCAACTTCAAATAATACTGATCCATGCTGATGACATTTCAATTTCACATACAGTAAGCAATCTTAAAGTTGATTCAAATTACTTGTGATAACGATAAATTATTACGAATAATAACGTTTGCAATAATTTATCATTAACGAGTATTTTGTTTTTACATTTTAGGTACCCATTCAAAATTGCTACTTATTTAAGCTTAAACGTATTTAATTCTACTAATTCTACCCAGTAGTTTCATATTACAGTATTTCTGAAATTGTCCAGATGCATGTGTGATCTGTCTATCTGTGTGTCGGCAGGTAAAGTATTTATTGATTATTAGGTAAGAAAATGAGATTTAAAAAGAAGGAGAAATGAAGAGAGATGATATTTATTAGTGCTTTTGAGGAGTGAGAAATTTATTTCAAAAAATCCCAAATGAAGAAAAGGAAAGTTGAAATTTTAGTTGATTTAATGTGATGTGAAAGGTGTGTTCTTGTTTGTTATGAATTGCTTGCTGTTAGTTTGCTGTTCGAGTTCCAAAATGCTTTTGTCCAAGTAAATGCAAGTTAAAATGAGATAGAGAGGAAAGGAAGGATAGAAAGGAGAAGGAGGGTGGGAAGGGATGAGGAAAGATGGAAAGGAAAAAAGGAGCAGGAAAAAGTGTTCATGACAAGTTTATGCTAAATACAACACACAGCAACTGGTTAGTTAGTAATAATGAAGCTCTACAATCGTTCTCTCTTAAAAAATTTGGATAAATTTAAGCCAAGCATTTAGAGAGAGAGGAAAAAGGAGGAAGGTGGATGGAAAGAAAGGTGCAAAGGAGGGAATTGAAGAAAAGCGGAAAAGTAACGATGAAAGTTATAGGAACAGCTGTCACTAATTTTGCTTCATAATATTTTCCCATCGTTCATTATATTTACATATATATATATATATATATATATATATATATATACCTATT
>NW_018111286.1:0-1111 GCF_000183805.2 Loa loa | reverse complement strand
CAATCAACAGAATAGCTTTCCCGACACTTGGGGAATATCTGTAACGTGATAATATATAAGTAAAAGAAAAGTGCTAACATGCTAAGATTTCTTAGATCTTCGCGGGACAAGTGACTGACAATTATATGTCCCACTTGTCCAAGAGCAGAGACTAGTTTATTATTGGGATACCGAAATTTAGTTTCAGTCTTTCTTTTTTGGGAGCGCTGGGTCCTTCTTCATCCGTTCCTCCTGAAATTTTAATTAATTCGTCACTAATGTTCTTGTTCTTCACATATTTAAGCAGGTAAATTCATTCAAATTTCCTAATTATGTATTATGGACCACTTCAAAAAAGTTCATTTAAATTTAAAGTTTAATAATTCAAAAAGTCTACCTGTTGCTGATGTAATATTGAATGATATCATATGACTCACAATGAATGTGAGAATGGCAAGATATTTCAAATCCATTGTTATCAAAAGCTGTAAATTAAGAATATACTAAATGATTTGAATAATCTTAAGGATTGTCGAATTTTTTAACTATGACAAGTAAATTTCGAGTTTTTTAGAGAACAGATTGCATCATTTTGAATGTGCAATAAATCTGGTTGCTAAAGGATGCAATTTTCCTCCGAGTAATTCGTAAAACAAATTTTTTCATTTCGCTACTTTATTGTATGCTTCTTTTGATGAGTAATGACAATAAATGATTAGTAATATGTACGAGATTTCGACCCAAATTCGGTCGTTCAGTGAAGGATAAGCTCTATAATTACTTTTTGCATTAGTTACGATGACTAATCAATACTATGAAACGAGTAAAAGAAATCGTAGAAACGAATTTGGTGAGGAAGGAGGAAGTTTGTGACAGTAGACTGAATTCTGAACGAAAATATTGACCTTTTATAGTGAAAAAATCGAATCAATCAAAGATCAGAAAGGTTCGGGGGAAATCGAAATTAATCTCAATTTTCCATTTAGCATTGAATAGCAAGGCATTGTAAAACAGAAAGCATTTCATACAGATTATACAAAAAAGTAAATAATACTGTCACATACAGTCTTTTTATGCAAACTGGGATTAACAGAATATTTTGTGTCATTGGAAGCCTTTCATGAATTGTCAC
>NW_018111285.1:0-1111 GCF_000183805.2 Loa loa | reverse complement strand
AAAAGAGTATAGGACCCTGTGTCCCCATTACTCTTTTCATTTTTCTGTCTTAGAAGTTACAGGTCATTCACGTCACGAAGATGGATCTTGGCAATAATTGGACATAGTTATGAAAGAGTGAACAATGTGGGCAGAAAAACGCACGCAGGAAATTGGCAGGTTTGTTGGAAGGTAAGAACTGTTTCAAAGCAGGCTTCAAAAAATTATATTTCGAAGAAATTATCTCTCTTGGGGTGGGTGCCTCCTTTGGATGGATTGACAAGAGAATGGAAGGAGCAATGGACGATTGGCGATGAAGATGATTAGTGATAATGATTTCGCTTATGATGGTATTATACAATGAATCATATTGGAAATGAAGGTGATTAGTGATAATGATTTCGTTTATGATGGCATTATACAATGAATCATATTGGAAATGAAGCAGTTTTGTCCTTTGAAATGGTTAATTTTTTTTTTCTTCATATGTCGAGAAAATTATTTCGTTTTTATTTCTCTTATTCTCTTTTTCGTTGTTTCTTCTCGCTTGCTGCCCTTGTTCTTCGCTACTGGTTTATTTATAGTTTATGTTCCGGTTCTTTTCCGAGTGAGTTTGCCTATTTTACGTTTCTTTTTTCATTTCTGAAGCACACTGCTTGTCACATTTTGTGTTTTGGCGTGCCAAACGTTTTCTTGAAATATTCGTGGAAGGAAAAATTTTCAACTGTTCGCAATAAATATCATGTTGAGGCATTTTTCTTTTCCTTTATTCTAAGAAGAATGTCACATGTTAACTGAACAACTGGCGAAGCAGCCGAAGTATTCGGGCCGTTTTCATTCAGTTTATTAGTAAGATCAATGGATATTTGAAACCGATGTCACGAGTCGGGTAGGATTCATAAGCAGGGACGATTGAGAGTTTGTTTCTAGCTCTAGACGAATCTGGCTGCAAAAATTTACTGATTGATAGTATTAAATTTTTATGGATAGTAGAGGCCATCAGTTCATGTATGGCATAATTGATGTATTTTGTTTTTTCTCTATTCCATGTACTTTTGTGTCCATTAATTCTTATATCAGCTTTGTCTTTGTTTGTTCTATTATATAGCATATCAATTTAGCACTTCAAAAA
>NW_018111284.1:0-1111 GCF_000183805.2 Loa loa | reverse complement strand
AAATTATTACAAAAAAATATTGTCAAAGAGATGAATGATAGGAAATTTTTTTTTACAGTTTATTTTTTTTTCCCCCCCCCATATTCTTCTCATATTTCTATAACATGGACATTTGCGCATCATTTAGAACTGGAAGAAAACATTAAAAAATTTAATTCATAAATTTAATTTATAAAAATTTAATTCATAAAAATCTATTCATAAATTTATAACTTCGAATTGTAACGTATCTTAAGTAAAACCTGTAAAAGAGTAATTAGGAAATTTGTATTCATAAATAATTGTTATTATCCTATCAGTATGATTGCGATCAAATCGTCTTGTTCATTCCTGATTATATTACAGTCAATTTTAATTCTGATTTAATGTTATAATTTCTAATATGAGTAAAAATTTTAACTCTAAAGATAGCTAAAAATCTGATGCTGAAATAGAAACAGAAGGAAGTTCGTAAAAGAGAAGCTTAACTAGTTTAGAATTTTACGTATGATGAATGAATCTCATCCGGGGTTACATCATTGTCATTTTATTCATGTGACATTTGAACTTTCATCTTCCTTATATCACAACAAAATTGTTTAGCTTAGAAAGGATGAAGATGTGGAACGAAAGAAGAAAAGAAAATAATTAATATAATAAAATGATAGTGTAAAATTTGATATAGAGGAGAAAAGAATTTTGTAAAAAGAACGATGACAATAAGATAAACTCTGATGAACCATCACTTTACACATCGATTTCCAAAAAAAAAAAATGATGAAAATAATTTAAAGAACGATAGACACAAATGTTGAAATTATTGATGTCAAAAGACGGCCATTCAGACCTTGATACTGTTCGTTGTCATAAAAACTAATGTCGCTTTAGTTTCACTGTACGCTTTCAAAGTGACATCAAATGAATTCATTTCGATGACCTATATGAAATGACTCAATACATGAATAGATCATACCCAAATGCAACGAAATGAGTTAATACCCGAATAGATCATACCCAAATGCAACGAAATGAGTCAATACCCGAACAGATCATGCCCAAATGCATGGAATGAGTCAATACATGAATAGATCATACCCAAATGCAATGAAATGACTCAATATATGAATAGATC
>NW_018111283.1:0-1111 GCF_000183805.2 Loa loa | reverse complement strand
AGCTAATTATTTGTATTTATTTCTATTTTTTTTTTTTTTTTTATTTCACAAAATTTATTTCATTTATAAATTTTTAAAACAAATCATATATATGTTATTGATTTAGATTTTTTTTTTTTATAAGTTGATATCAATGAGTAGCTATTTAAATTGATATAATTTGACAAATTTAATATTGCTAAAAATGATGCTAAATATTTGTTAGCTAATTAGGAAGATGTAATGCAAATAACTAATAGTTCAAGTTAATGATGAAGTAAGCAGGTGATTGATGTATTCAATATATAGCATATGTTATCATCGGATACATTGATTACATTGAATAATTTGTTAATTGTAATAATCCTTGAAATTTTTACCTATTCGTTACTCGAGTGTAATGCAGTATAATGCTTTATTTTACTAATTAGAATATTAATTAGGTTCCAAGAAAAGGTTTAATTTTAAAAATGTTAATCTTGTATAAAGTGATGCTATTTTTCAGCAGCATTAAATGTACATAGTGATGATCCATTACTTCATGTTTATAGTTCGACACAAGAAAAGTTAGAAGCAATTACGGAACAGTACAATAAAGCTAAATTAAAAGTAATCTTTCGTTTGATAGCCTTTTTCAAATATAAAACATTCAAATGTTTTGGTGAATTTTAATTTTTAATTGTTAATTAATCTTAATTACCATCTTACCGATAATTATGGACGGAAAAAAAAAAGGGAGGAGAGGGGAATTCGGTATTAATTACCTCAAATGTTGTATACAACAGCTGAATGATTAATTAAGACTTGATTAATTGAAGGGATTAGAGATTCCAATTAGGCGAGAAAAAAAAACAAACGAATTTTTAAATAACTGATAAAATTTACACTTTTAGATACAATCGCTGGAAAATGATATTGAAGATTTACATGGTGAATTTGAACTTGATAGGCTTGATTATTTGGAAACGATCAGAAAGCAGGATCAACAGGTTAAGCTATTGCAACAAATTTTGGATAAGGTATTAATTATATTAAAATCTTTAAATGATAACTTTTAATCCAGCACCAATCGGATGACTACTTTCTTTTCTTTCCTTTTTTTTTTTTTTTTTTTGTAACCTGTTATTTTAAG
>NW_018111282.1:0-1111 GCF_000183805.2 Loa loa | reverse complement strand
TTATTTCTTTTTTTTTTTTTTTGTTTATTCTTTTATTTTGCATCATTCATATCGCATACATTTATGTGAATAACATCATAATTCGTTTGTTTATTATAAAATTACAAATTAATCAATTCATTGTTTATTGTAAGTAAAATTCACATAATTGATGATATAAATCATTAAAATGTCCCATTGAAATGGTTAATTTGCAATGAACTGTTAAATTTAAAATTTTTTTTCTCCTCATAAATCACGCAGTTCATGAGATTTATCCATTAAAGATTAAGGGATAAATAGCACTTGAAGCTATATAAGTTTATTTTTCATATTATTTACAAAATCAAAGTTCATCATTCACACCGAAAAAATTTACTTTACTAATTAATAAGAATTTAGATTTATCTTTTTCTTGTCTGGTAAAAAAAAGTAATATTTAAATTCAAAAACTTGATTTAAGTTTATTCCAAAAATTATATTTTGATTGTTTCATTTATGAATGTAAACAATTTTATGATTTAATTTAACTCGTATTATTATACGAATGTTTTATTGAAAATTACAATCATTGGTACGAATTAATATCATGCTAAATGAGTTAAAACTATGAAATTTTACTTTCATACTTTTCTTCATAAATTAATATATATATATCTATAAGTTTTGTCCTTTCATTAATAATGTCAACCGAATTAATTGTAATCTGAAAAACATTTTGAATTCCTAAGCATAACAATTGAAGTTTTTAATTCAAAAATTAAAACCTGGCAAAATTTCGCAAGTGTTATTTATCACATCCCCTAAATCAGCAAATTTTTTTTTCTTTTATCAATCATTTTAGTCTCGACTAATTCATTCAGCAAATATTTTATGAATTATATCTAATCATTGCTGGTTTAAAGTTTATTTTAAATTGACTAAAATTTTATTATCATTATGAAATACATTTTATCTCGTACAATTTCATTCCACTTAATCATTTTTGATTCAGATGAATGTATTTTTATCAATTCTTTCTTTTAAAAATTATTTCACGAAATTTTAAAATTATAAACGATAAATTTTTCCTTTTAAAAATACCAAACAAAATCGATCAAAATTTAAAGCTATCAATTTTCATCCAATTTTA
>NW_018111281.1:0-1111 GCF_000183805.2 Loa loa | reverse complement strand
TTATCATCTTATATGATATCAAAAATCATTATCATATTATCAATATATGTGATATCAAAAATCGTCATCATTATTATCATCTTATATGATATCAAAAATCATTATCATATTATCAATATATGTGATATCAAAAATCGTCATCATATTTTGAGAAAATGTCAATTTAATAGTGAAATTTGATTTTTTCTTTTTTTTTTTTGTCAAAAAGAAATTGTTACAAAGAAATTTGACTCATAAGAAAGATAAATTTTTCGTCGTTGGATCAAAGATCGGAAAAGAACAAAAATGAGGTAAACATTTGTTATTCTTGTTATTTACAAAATTTTTTAAAATACGAAATTTGTTGAAAGAAGTAGTAAAACAGCTGCTAGTTTATCAATCAACTATGATAATAATAATATGGTTGATAACTGTTAGATGTTTGTATGATTTGTTTAAATTTATAATTATTGATAATTTAATAATATTATTTTAAAACTTTTTTTATTTTTGATTAAAAAAAAAAAGGAAATATTAGTTTTTATAATTTTTTTTTCATATCTTTATAAAAAGAGAAAAAAAGAAGGAAAATAGCTTATAAATAAGTAATATAAGTAGCTTACAAAAAGAAAAAAAATATTCATTCCTATTATAATTATAATAATAAATAATAATCGAACATATATTATCATTACAAATTATCATTGCTAAGATTAAATAACAATCATTGCATTTATTTATCATCATTATAGTCTTAATTATTATTATCATTATGTTATCATCATTATTGTTTTAATTATCATTATCATAGTTTTAATTAATTATTATTATTATCATTATAATAATTAAACCAAAAAATTACGGACAAATTAAATGCATAAATCGTAAACTATTAATTTTTACAAATATTTATCATTGTTATAAAATTTTTTTTTCTTTTTATCATTTAACATAAATCTATTAAACCGTGCCTAATTTTTTTTTTTTTTTTAAACTTTCAATATTAATTTTCATGTTTATTCTTTACAAATTTTATTTTATATTCATAAAAAAAAAAAAAAAAAAAAAATGAAAACAAAAATTTTTCTCTTTCATTTCTCTCTTTATCTTTTTTTTTTTTCTTCCGCTTTTA
>NW_018111280.1:0-1111 GCF_000183805.2 Loa loa | reverse complement strand
GGGGGGGGAGGGGGAGGTGGGAGAGGGAAAATAAAAACTTCCTTTTGCTCTAACGTTATGCCCTTTCCGCTGTTAATCAAACTTTTTCAAATCATAGAGATGTCATGCAAAGATACATTATATACTTATTTAGTAATTAGTGTTAGTATAATTTAGTGCTCGAATCATCCTTACTTCATACTATGAAAGTATCCTTGAATGTCTGATACTTTTTCCTTTCATCTTTATTGGGTACTCTGAGTTTCACGTTAACAATCAAACGTCAATATTGATTGCAGTTAGTTTTAAATGATGGAATGGATTGTTTTGTTGAAATTTATTTCGAAGGAGTCGAGATGTCACTTTCAGTAACTATAGCCATCCGGAATACTATAACTACAATTGGCAATGGCATAAGCAATGTGTTATGCCAAGCGGTATACTATAAAATGAAAATGCTTCGAAATGATCTTCATCACGTAGGAACAGCAAATATTATGTTGTCAGTAAAAACCAATCAAATTTTCATTGTTGGATAATTTTAATAAATCGTACTTGCCCCCGAAGTCATAGAAACTAGATCGGAGCCAATATAAACAAGCCAATTCGACAATATAACGTACATGTAATACTGATTGAACACTTTAATACTGCTAATCAAAAAAGTAGTAAATGATGTGTTAATTATTTTCTCATTTGCTACACATTCTGCTTCTGCGAATCGATTCTTCACATTTCACAAAAATATTTTTATCAATATGCAAACATAATCAGTTCTTACTCAGAATGCACATCTAATAAAATGCATCAAAATTTAAAATTTAAGGCATAAGGTTTTCAAGGCTAATTTGCGTGGTGCAGTTAATTTTGCAGCAAAAGAACTTTTTCGAAAGATTTAACCCCTTTGAATTGATATTTTAATGAAATTTACGTAATTATCAATTATGACCGTTGTTTTTCAGATGGTTTCAGATATTTTTGCAGAGTTGTGCTAAACAAATCAAAACTTTGTTTTTGACAATTTTCTGTTTTTCTTGTGCCAATATTTAAATACAAATAAAATATTCATACAAGTTCACTATATATATATATATATATATATATATATATATATATATATATATATATATAT
>NW_018111279.1:0-1112 GCF_000183805.2 Loa loa | reverse complement strand
TGGAAGTGATTTGTTTAAATTTATGGAATTTTGAGTTAATTTAAAAGTTTCTCGTATCTTCTGATTTAAAGTGAAGAATTGTGATCAATTTACCTATTTCACCTTTTAAAAGCGTTTAGAAGGTGAGGTGCAAGGTAAACTGATGACAATTTTTATCGCTTGAATGCTTCATGCAAAAGTCCCCACCCAAATTTATTCTTTAATTTTACGGGTGATTTCTTAAACTACCAGGTATTGGTGATTCAGCAATACCGTGTGTATTAAGGCATTGATTTACATTTAAAATCAAGGAAATAAATGGAAAGTATAAATCAAAGACGTTTAGCGCAGAGATTTCGAAGATAATCACTGAGCCAGATACCATAGGTAAATATTTAGCCTAGACTAAGCTAGGCTAATACTTCATATTAAATAATCTGTGGCGCTTTCCACCACATTTACGCTTTCCACATTTACTATCTGTTGTGACTTGTTTGAATTTTGAAATAGTTTAAATTTACGTTGCTTATTATTAAATACTTTTGAAGAAACTATTTTGACATTTTCACCTGAAAATAACAATAACGTTTGGTTGTTTATTTAACTATTGAATATTTTTAATTTTAACTTTTCCCTAATTAAAACAAATTATTGCACTAAACTTGATTGATCTAAATAAATTACGAAATAAATTTATAACTTTTGCGAAATACATCACTTAGTTGCGATTTTTTTTTTAAAGATTTTCTCTCTCTCTTAAACATTTCTTTGAATCCATTTCCCGCTTTCGTTTTTCCGCCCTAAGTTTATTATTTACATTGATCCGCAGCCACTTAATCACATTCTTCAAATAACATCTAAATTTTTTAGTTTCAAAAAATGCCACCTTACTTTAATTTCTCTCTTCGTTTAATTTGTCTTATTAGATGAATTTTCCTTTTTTGCCCCTTTCTTTCCCTATCCCTCTCTCTCTCTTTCTCTCAGTTATTCAGATACAAGCGAATATATTTAATTCATTTATTTTTCTGCAATATTTTCCTTTACAATTACGTTAATTAATTATTTGTTTGAAAATAGAATAAAATAAATTTTTAATAAACATACATTCAATGCATATATTAAAAATATTGTAA
>NW_018111278.1:0-1112 GCF_000183805.2 Loa loa | reverse complement strand
AAAGAAAAACTGTCAAAATCCGATTACAACAAAAGGCTCTGTTTGCAACATTAAGCGTTGCAATTAAGATTGGTTCTTAGAAAAAGAAATTTAGTTTATGAATGTGATTTGTTCCATAAAAAAAAGGAAAGGATGTGAACTTAGATAAAGATAACAAAGAAAAACGCATGAGACAATGAATTTGAGGAATGTAAAATTGGTTGAATGATTCATGACATTGTTACAAATTGTGTGATTGATTTGTACATTAGTTTATTTAATTTTATTTGGACCTTCGCGATATTCGAAATTCGCGACAGTTTTCGCTGTGTTCTGAAATTACAAACAGTTCTCACTGTTTTACGGAGAAATTCAAACAAAAAAATTGCAACAAAGTGAGGATGTTTCAGCACAAATTCAATCACAGAACTGGTGAACTCATCGAAAGCTTTTTGTTGCGGCTTGTAAATATTTTTAATATGTTAAACATAGAAGGTATCGCGAATTTCAATATCGCGAAATTCCAAATAAATAATAAAATAATTTTCTTATTCAAATTGTAAATGAATGTTAACAACACTTACACAATTTTTTCCTCATGCTTAAAACATGAGTCAGCTATCAAACCTACTAAAAGAATTTTTCCCTTTGATGTTGAGATTTGTTCACATATGGTAACTGATTTGTAAAGGCTTTATCCCATACAAAATCTTTTATACAATGGTGAGAAAGCTGTACATCAGATAATTTCTATGCAATTTTTTCTAAATAAAACTGTTCTTATATGTAAATTTCTCTTGCACCCATGAGAATACTGGATATATAATGATTGTTCCTCTTTACACACCCGATATATAAACCCTAAGAATCTCTAACAAGGTTAATGTTGATGAAAATTTTTCTCCACGTCGCAACTCAATACAATCCGGACTTATTTCTCTCTAATTTTCGAATCCTTCGATATTTCTCCCGTTGTTCTATGTTATTACTTTGAACTTCATTCTACTATAAACGGGATACTTCTAACCTGGTTTTATTGTATTTGTTATTTGCACAACAATAAAGGATAACTATTATATTCCTCGAACACATCACCAATCGGTATTCAGTAAGTCACAATTTTTATAAAAAAT
>NW_018111277.1:0-1113 GCF_000183805.2 Loa loa | reverse complement strand
AAATATCCATTCAGTTCATGTAAGATGAATAAGAAATGAAAGGGTATAATGCTGAGAAGCATACCTTGAAATCAACAATCCATTTCTTGATGACGTTATCTGGTCCGATCAAAACAAATCTAAATAACCCACTTTGCATCATAGGCATTGTCACCTTTATTGTATCATTTTGTCAAGTGCATATCTTGTCTTGGTAAAGGTAATAAAAAAAGAAAAAAGGAAAGCGGGGAAAAAAATGAAGAAATTATTTCAAATAAAATTAAGCTTAATTTAAAATTATTGTAAGTTTGCTACTAATTATTAATTAACTTAAAATGAATTAGTAAAAAATTTCAATAGCTTGTTTGGAGAGATGGGGAAATTTCATCAAAAATTTTTCGCTACACAGAATTACTGCTGCTGCACCATCTGATGTTGGACTGGAAAAAAAAACGATTAAATTTAATGTTTTGTTTAAAAATTATTTCTTCTGAAAAAAACGAAACCTTTTCTTTTATCATTTTATCATTTCTCTTTTTTTTTTCAAAATGCAAAGTATAACAATATTATAAACATTACAAAATGGCACTACAATAACATATCATTTTCTTTTTCACAATGACTATTACTTTTATTAATTCAATCATCGTTTAAGCTACCTGCATTCCAGAAGACCCATAAAATCGTGAATTACACGTGCACTCAGAATCTCGTTCAAGCTATATTCCTTTTGAAATTGTGAATTTCTGTAAAAAAAGAGGAAAAAGAAAAAAAGCAACGATAGATGTTGTAAATAACAGATGAAGATGACCTTTAATAATGAATTTTTTTATGGCAATAAAATTAGTGATTTAATTTGAAATTATTTATTCTGTCTGTTGGAAGGAAACTTTTGGCAGCAAAGGATTGATAGCAAAACGACAAGAGAGTTGAGCTTATTTGAATGATACAAATGATATTCTTATAGGTTCTGATAATTTTCGCATTTCCTTTACTCTAAGCTGAAATATTAATAAGTATAAGCCAACACTTTTAAAAAACATTTCACTCATTCCTGATTCTTCGCCATTTCTGAGTTTTTTTTTCTTTTTTGGCTCGTTACAACGTTCGTACAACATGTGAGAATTTCTATTT
>NW_018111276.1:0-1113 GCF_000183805.2 Loa loa | reverse complement strand
ACACACACACACACACACACACACACACACACACACACACACACACACACACACACACATACACACATCATTCGTACCAAGACTTTCGGAAAGAATATCAGTTCGGATGATTGTCCGTTCAATCGTTTTCGCACTCGGTCCAGCAAAAACTGTCACCTTATCCTGAAAGCCATTCGAAGAAGTGTCATGATTTGAAATTTAGAGGTAAATTCTTCAATAGTTTCATCACAGAATCAATAATCTTTTGGATAGTTCGAAGAGATTGCCATTTTATTGTTAATTAATTTGTTTTCTTCTGATCAGTACTTTAATTAGCAATAGACGATTGTTAACTTATGAAATTTTCTCTTGTTGAATTGGATATTGAGATCAGTTACAAAATGTCACATTTCCTCAATTTCAAGTTTTTATTCCCTTGTTTTTCCTTCATTTCAAAGTTTCAGCTTTTCTGGGTAGATGATAGAGAGTGATAGACTGAGAACAAATTAAAAGATACAGGCTTTTTCTTCACATTGATAAGTTCAGATGCATAAGCTGGATCAGCTCTATCCCATTCTACGTCCGAACACGTTGATAACGATTCGCCGAATTTCGTCATTTGTTCTGGATCCTGAAATCAGTATGGCACTGGTGATGAAAATATGTGCAAATTGAGGAAAAATTGCAGAAATTTGATAAGTATGGAGTTGAAGGACTTATCTGATTTCAGTAACTTTCGAGATATCTCGAGGAATTGACGTATCCTTTAAAAATAAGAAAAGGACGAGAGGAATTAAGAAAGGAAAAGGAAAGTTAAAATTGGCATGGTCATTGACCTTTGTAATTATTTGCTTCTTTTCAATCTTCATATTTTCTTCTTTTGATTTTTCTTCGATACTTTTCCCATTAGACGATGACATTTTGCTTTTGCCTTAGGACGACAATCAATGCGACACCAAAAACCAGAGAGGAAGATAATTCGACCGTTTGCTATTTCAAGGTTAGAGTACACTAAAATTTCGATTATTGAGCATTTTAAATTTATTCCGATATATATTATATATATATATATATATATATATATATATATATATATATATATATATATATATATATATATATATATATTATATA
>NW_018111275.1:0-1113 GCF_000183805.2 Loa loa | reverse complement strand
CTGTAACGAATCTAATATCCTGGGCATTTACATTAGCAAAATACATTTATACAATGCCAAGATATTGGAAAATTTTTTAAATAGCCTTAAAATGAGTGGTATTTGCAATTATTCGTAATTTTTAAATGCTCTTATAATAAAAAATGAAGTCAGGTGCTATTAAAGAATTAATATAAATATTGTGATAAAACCCAGTAATCTTATAATAAAAATTGTTAGCAATATTACAATAATGATTATCAGTATTAGTACTGTTAGCACAACTGATATTAACATAGTAACAATTATAGCAATAATTAAGAGCATTAGTCATTTCCTAAAACTCGTCATCATTAAACATTTAATTGTTTATCAATCCTTCATGATAGCACGATGTCCGATATCAAACTGTCCACCAAATGATTAATCTTTGACTTGCATATAATTTCTGTTGAATTTTTCTGTGAAATATTTTTTCTTTTATAACAATAGCTTACTACTTATGCAACCAAACCGTTAGACGTGGAAGAAGATAAGCTGGGTAAGCTAAGGTAAGCTAAGGCTGGATACTATGGTCAACATTTCGCACTTATTTAGATGGCCTAATCTATAATTTGTAATATTCGCCTCCTTTTTCTTCTAAGATATTGACGTCTTTTGCGGAGCTTTATGCAGTTTAGGGTTATAATGAATGGATCAGTAAGGAAACATTGTTATTTGATGACAAAATATGCAAAGTATTCGGCTCTCATTTACTTCAACATTTTAAAATTGCTAAAAATTGTATTGTTACTGTTGTATTGTTACTGTTGTATTGTTATTTAAAATTGTATTGTTACTGTAGTGATGCCAGCATCACTACAGTAACAATAACAACTTCCATCACTATTACAAACAACAAATTCTCAGCAAAACATCGTAAGAAATTCCATTAATTCGAAAATAGCAAATAGTAATTGCTTCATAATTATTATCATTCTTTTCTTTTTTTATCGTTGTACAATGTTACAGTAGTATCATCATTAACATCTACTTATTATGAATATCTATTTCTTGTCAGTATGTATTAAGTATAATGTAATCATAGAAAATTCTTATTTATCAATATCATAGTCTTATCAATATCAATATTGC
>NW_018111274.1:0-1114 GCF_000183805.2 Loa loa | reverse complement strand
CTCTCTCTCTCTCTCTCTCTTTCTCTTTCTTTTCTTTTGTTAACTATTTAACAGTATTTTAACATAACTTCTAATTCATTTTGAAATATCTTCACTATGTTTAAATTAAAATTTCTATTCGATTGGTTCAAACCCTTCTTTTTTTTATTTTTGAAATTAAATTTTTAAAAAAAAAATAATTTTTTTTTCTTCAAATCTAAATTTGAAATAATTAATGCAACGATAATTATTAATAATCATATAAATATATCTATTTATATATAGGCTAATTAGATAAGACAATTAGCCATATCAATTGCATCTAATATGATTGATGAAGATTAAACCAATCTATGCATTTTGCTTTTGAGCAGTAAAGTGAATCTTTTAATCTTCAATCTTGGACTATTGATTGCAAAGAAATAATTTATGATGATTTTTTATTCCTGGGGAAAAAAAAAGAACTACACAACTTTTGGGCGGTAAAGTAAATCTCTCAGTGTTTAGTCTTGAAATTGCTTAATAAGAGTAATCCATGATATCATTTTATCAGATTAATCATAAAATTAATCATGCAAATTTAATGTAATAATGTTGCATTAGAAAAATACAAAAAATTGAAATTTAATTTGAAATAAAAAAGCGTTATTGTTAAAGAATAATCAAACTTTTGATAATCATGCATGAATTGATTTAAAATTAAAAGTAATGAAGTATTAAAATTTCAATTTAAATGTTAAAAGAATGCAAATAATCATTGAATGTTATTTGTTGCTATGAAAAAAACAAAACAAAACAAAAAAAAAAAGAAAAAGAAAAAAAAAGCAAAGTAAACAAGAGTTATGTTCGTTTACATCGTGAAATAATGAATATTTTTAGTTCCATGAAAAAAAAAGGAAAAGAAAAATGATAAAACATTGGCGGCTATTTCATAAGTTTCAATTTCGAACATTTCATCGTCAATTACGCCGATATTTGAAATGAAATGAATTGGGCGGCTTATGCCATTACAGCTGTGCTATTACAACAATTCCTTTTATCTAATCATCCATTGTTAAACAAAAAAAAAACTAAATTTAGCAAAATTTCGCAATTTTCAACTACAAAACTTAACTACTCTCTCTCTCTCTCTCTC
>NW_018111273.1:0-1114 GCF_000183805.2 Loa loa | reverse complement strand
CCCACCCATCTCCTCTGTCCTTTTGTCTTAATTTCTAATGTTTAAGTTACTTTCAAAACGAATCGAATTGGTTAATATAACTTTAGAATTGTATAGTCGCAAAAATGTCATCTGTTTCCCAACTATTGCCCTCTTGCTTGCATAATTGATACCTTAATTAATTAATAAACATATAAACTGGACATTTTTGAATTCTTGATGAACTCGGTGGTCATCTTTGTTGCCTTCATTGGTAACGAAAATTAGCAGGTCATTTTTTCAATGCTTAACTCCGATGATTGTATAAATGCTATGAATATGATTGTGATTGAACAATCGATTAATTTAAAAAGGATAGCCATGCCATTAGTGACACTTCCAAATGCAAACCACTTGTTTCATCCCTCACGTAAAAACAAAAAAGAAAAGTCTGAAATGACAGTGCATCAACGTCGCAGGTTTTAATGCTATTTGAAAATAGACTGGCTTCGAAACGAATCTAGCTGCAAAAGATGAAATTCAATTTTATGCATATGAAATCTGCGGTGGATTGTTTAGTTTGTGTGCAAGGGTTTAGAGGAGGGGAAAGAGAAGGGAGAGTGGATACTTGCGACGTTGATGCACTGTCATGTGATGATTATTCCACGTACGTCTTGACATTTCAGATTTTTCTTTTTTGTCTTTACGTGAGGGATGAAAGAAGTGGTTTGCATTTGGAAGTGTCACGATGGCATGGTTATCCTTTTTAAATTAATCGAATTTATACTATTTCTGTCTTATAGAATATTTAAATGTAAATTATAATACATTGTTCAATCACAATCATATTCAATCATATTCATAACATTTATGCAATCAGCGGAGTTAAGCATTGAAAGAATGACCTGGTAATTTTCGTTACCAATGAAGGGCAACAAAGATGACCACCGAGTTCATCAAGAATTCAAAAATGCCCAGTTTATATAATGTTTATTAATTAATTAAGGTATTAATTATGCAAGCAAGAGGGCATTAGTTGGGAAACAGATGACATTTTTGCGACTATACAATTCTAAAATTATATTAACCAATTTAATTCGTTTTGAAAGTAACTCAAACACAGAAATTAAAACAAAAGGGCGGAGAAGATGGGTGA
>NW_018111272.1:0-1114 GCF_000183805.2 Loa loa | reverse complement strand
AAAAANAAAAAAAAAACTTAACAACACTTACAAGATATTATCATTTAACGCTTTCTTTGATAAACTATCGTTTTCTTAGAACATAAAATGCAATTTAAACTTTTCAAAGATTAAAACTATTACAAATTTTAATAGATATTTCGAACCGAAATGAATGCATTCAATGATTGTGTAATTGCAGAAATGCAAGCAAAGCTACTTTTTCCACAATAAATTTACGAGAAGCTTAAATTATCAAGCTAAATCTGTTAGCTGCTAATACTGTAAGCTTATTTAAGATAGCAGTAACAGTACTAACCTATGCTACCTTCATTGTAACTACTAACTGTAATACAGTAGTTTTCTGATCATCGTAATTCTTTTTTTCTTCTTTTTTATTTGAAAAAGAAAAAAAAAAGAAATATTTATTGATACGATCTTATCAGTCATAATATTGATGGAAAATAGAAATGATTATTAAGGAATGAAATTAATTAAACATCAATTTGATAGGATCTGATATTAATGCAACATTGATAATTCCATAAATTAATCTTTGATTTATGGTTGAGAAAAAAAAAACTAATTGACAGTATTATTGCTAAGTTTAAAATATCCCTCTAGTATCAATTTTCTTTTTAATAAAGGATATAATTATTTCTTAGTAATACTTAAAATGAATTATTATAAAATTACTTTTTTTTTCTATTATCATTATCATTGCTAAAAGTTAAAAATAGTTTGAAATAGAAGGAGCAAAAGAAAGAACAGCAAATGATCTTTTCAATATTTCCCGAAAAGTCGAAAAATTGAAAAACTAAACTTCACCTGTTCAACACATTTTTTTTGATCCGATATGTTTATTAGTCTTGTCTTACTAATCCAATAACAAATTGGCGTAAAAAAGATACAGGTTGCCTAACTAATTCAGTATTATTTTTACACTTAATTTACTTACTTTTCCGATTATCATTAATTAAGTTCTGATTTTTCATAAAGTTCAACTGACATTGATCGATTCTTAAAATTCTTTACTCTTTTTCTATGATTACCAAATAATGTCAACTATTATGACATTTGTTCCATTCGCATTTCAATATATATATATATATATATATATATATATATATATATA
>NW_018111271.1:0-1115 GCF_000183805.2 Loa loa | reverse complement strand
AACCAGCTTGTATAACAGTTCCTCTCATTTCTACAATTATCGTTTCCCTTATTGTAATATTAATTCAATGACAGAAATCAATATTAATATCTGATTTATATTCAATAAATTGATAAGTGATTTTGTTAGTATTATTATAGTTTTGATATATAAATTTGATAGATAAACTCTCTGCTTTCAAATTTTTGCAAGGGAATCTGATAAATACCCACTTCATTTTGAAGAATTTCCTCTTTTTCAATTTTCTCATGACAAACGCGTGCTATATCACGATAATGATCCATTGCTTCACCAATTTGTTTTTTTACAACCTTTAATAATTACCGTAATGAAATATGCTAGCATTAATAAAATTACAACGAGCACTGTTAAAGCTTGAAATTTTCAAATTTAACTTTTCTTCTTGCATCATTTATTTGCTAAAAAAATTGCAAATGTGGTTATAACTGGTCGAAAGATTAAATTAGTTATGCTAAATGACAAAATACTGATTACATCAATTTTAGCAAGGATTTGATTTTTGATCGTAAAAAGTTCCTCTTCACGCTTGTTTGCTTTTTCATTCTCATCTATTAATATTTTTAAACGTCTGTAACAAAATTAATAACTTAGAAAAGTTGAAATAAAAAAAAACCGGCAAAATTCTTTCAGTTAAATTTCCATTTTTTGTTTTTATTTTTGGTGCAACTGAAGAATGCTGAATGAAATCATAAGATGTAATCAATATCTACCATTTAATTTAAACGATTTTCATAAATGATCGATTAAGCAATTGTTTAATAATCGATCGACTAATGATAATGACCGATCAAGTAATTGTTTTTGTTTTCCATTCGCCCTTGTTAACTATGGAAAAGTAATTTAATTATATCAAAGATGAATTAATTAAATTTCAGGATAAATTAACCATGATACGACTTACTTATCAACGATTGATGAACATCCTCATATGACTCAATTTAAGAAAAAATAAACATGCAAGTTTTGCTTTAAAAATCGAAACTTAAAAAATTTGGATATGTTATTTATTGATTTAATGATGTAAGTTGTTGTTCGATTGCTCCATCACTCAACTTTTCCACTTCTATTTTTCGGGTAATTCAACTTTCATGGCT
>NW_018111270.1:0-1115 GCF_000183805.2 Loa loa | reverse complement strand
GGCTCAACAAATTAATTGTGGTAATTAGATTAGTTAACAACAGAGATTCAATTTTGGACTGTAATGAAAATTGCATATCTTTTTTTAATTTCTAAATTTTCACCGCATACTTTAATGTTCTAAAAAACAATTACAAAATAAATTTACAAATTTTATCTTTGTTTAATAAATATTTTAAATTAAAATCATTTCATTAAAAAAATTAATATATGGTAGCATTTAATTGGGAAAAAATTTGGATAATTATTTGCAAATAATGAATAAAAATATTTTATTAACAAAATAAATAAAAATTTAAAATTTATTCTTTTATATCAACAAACAATCGTTTAATTTCATTTGGAATACGTCTAAAATTTTTTTAATTAATGGAGTAATTATGTTGTGATTAATTGTAAAAAGAATATATTCTGATTGATTGAGATTAGTTGATAAATTGCTAACGAGTAATTTTAATTTATATAGGACTCTAGTCAATCCCATGATTAGTAATTAAAATTTGCTTTTCTGTGATAGCACTTTAACTCGTGTCATGTCAATGATCGTGGAATAATTTTTGACGTAAGGTTTAATGTAACTTTTATTTAACTCGTATTCTTCCATTTTTTTCTTTTTCAATTATTTAATTTAAATTTCGATTATGACACTTTTTTTTCATTTCAAATTATCCTATCCATGCACAACAAATCTATCATAATATAGCAGAAATTTGATATTTATCAAATTAGTGATAATTGGAATTTTTTAAGCTTATAATGCAAACAGAAACTTGAATTAATAAAACCGGAAAAATGTTCATATTAGTTGATTTATATAAGTTATCCGATATAAACTATTTCATCTTTTCATTTTCAGCTTCTAACCAATTGTAACTTGATCTTAGGCTTATGCATTCGATAGTTTCAATTTTTCATAACAACTGTATTACATTAATGACATTTATGCCGTCATTATATTTCCGGAATACAGAAGATGACTCATTAAAATACAAATAATATTTAAATTATCATACGGAGTATTTCAGTAATTCGGTCATCCAGTAATTTAGTAATTATATCCATCAATATTTGGTAGTATTACATGATTGTAATGTAATTTGAATATTGCTTATTACT
>NW_018111269.1:0-1115 GCF_000183805.2 Loa loa | reverse complement strand
ATATACACATATATAGCTAACGGATCGAATCATTATAAACATTATAAACATTCAGCTTATTACTATAGTTATGCTTATTTGATTAGTTAAAATGAAATACACCTAGGAATACAGAAATACCTAGGAATACAATAAAGGATTAATCAATAAAATTTATCCATTTATATCCTTTCAGTAATCATTCCTACCACATCATAACATTATTGCCCTTATAAAGTGAACACATGGTAAGATTGCTAGATTATCCCTACCGTCACCCATTTGTACGTGCATTATTACAAGATTGCTAGAACGTTCCAACCACCCAATAGATTACTTCACTTACATTATTATTAAGGAAAGAAAGGAAAAGAAAAAAAAACGTGATGAATGCAACATATCTTTGAGCTCTATAATGGCTTATGAGTTCATAGTCAGAGATATATATATATACTGACAGATAAGGGAGATCATGAGAAAAAAAGAAAAAACATTCTCAACTGTAGAGCATTTGCATTTTTTTGGACTATTTCTCAATTGATCTATGAAATATCCCGTTGTTTATCAAATCCCAATAAAGCAATATTTGACGAGAAATTGTTAAATGATCATATCAGGAAGATTTTCTGACCATTTCTTTATCCTCCAAAATGTAAAGAAAACCTGTATCATAATTAAAATAAGAAATGTGAAAGTAAACAATCGATTACTCTCAAATACTTTTTCCTGATGATGTAATCCAAGTTAAACGAATTTATTGTTCACGTCAACCATTCCTTAAAAATTCCTTCGCAGTAATCATGAAACGATTTCCAAGATAACTGGACATTGGTCATTTCTTCGCACTAAATTCTTCATCAGTTCATACCACATCCTTGCTTCTCTTCTTATCAGGAAATTCATTATTTTCTAGCATTCCAAGTTATCAGTTGAATATTTCGGCATTATTGCTGGTCATAACAAACATTATGCCATACTGTAATTACTTCATTTTTTATTCATTGACCATTGAATGAAATGCTTTGTCTCTGTTCTATTAATCAAATTTCTTAATGTTTATGCAAAAGATTGTGATAAGTTATGATCTTTTGCTTCTTTTACTCATCGACATTTAATTCAATAAACGGTATAACTTG
>NW_018111268.1:0-1116 GCF_000183805.2 Loa loa | reverse complement strand
TAATAATAATAATAACACCAACAACAACAACAACAACAGCAACAACAGCAACAACAACAACAACAACAACAAAAATGACAACAACAATAAAAACAATAACAACAATGAAAGGTTTTTTCCAGTCTTACCTTATTTCCCAACTATATTTAATTTTATTCATACAGTTTTAGTTAATGTCATTCTTTTTGGAGCAAACTTCTCCTGCTTTTATCAAATTCACCAATTCCGACCATTCATCCATCATTACTATTAGCGCTTTCGAGTCTTTCCGCTGCTACCGCATTCTTTAGCATTTTTCCTAATTAGTGCAATTACAGTTTGAGTTGATAATATTTACCAAAAATCCAAATTACTTTTTTTACCTCTTTACCAAAATTTTCTTTCATTTTAATTCGAAATTATGGAATTTAAACTTATCATGAAATTTTCACTTATCATGGAATTTATCAAACTGAAAACATCAACGGAAGAGAATTAAATATTACTTTGATAGATAAAAGCATATTGCTTAACTTATCGTAGAATTTGAATTTATCATGAAATTTTGAATTTGATCATTTATTGATGATTGATTCTAATCATTCATTCATTCCTACTTCTCCATTTAATCCTTCAATTAACTATGAGACGCATATATAAGTGCCATATTGCACAAATTTCCACATCATCTGGATTAATTGCTAACATCAATAATTTGCAGATGTTATAGCATACAATACATCAATTCGTACACTTCCTATTCTATTCGTCATTTTAGTCGCTTTTCTTTGACAATATAAAATTTCAAAATTAAAATTTATGCATTTTAATTTTATACTTACTTTTTTTTTTATTAAACCATACAAAGTAATTCTTTTGTTAAGTTAAATTATTTGTTGCAATTTATATTCATTTTTTAACTAAAATTTATTTATTTGTTTGAAGGAAAAAAAAGTTTCATTACAAAAATGATTAGTTCATGAAGTATTTTGCTTATTTCAATGCATTAAAAAAAATAGATAACAATAATTTTTTACAATAGTACAGTATCATTGGATTTCTCCTGTTAATATTTGAAATTATCTCAAGTATTGAGATGATTATTATTATTATTATCACTAATGTCATTATTATTAT
>NW_018111267.1:0-1116 GCF_000183805.2 Loa loa | reverse complement strand
TAGTTTATTGTACCGGTTTATCATGAGTGGTTCATTGTAGTGGGTTATGGTGAGTAGCTTATTTTAGTAGGTTTTAGGAAGTAGGTTATCTGAAGCACATCCATTTCGTTTATTAGGAATTTTTAAATCTTCTTTGATCAAATAAGAATGCAACGAATGATATAAATCATCGGTAATATGAATCATCCCAGGAATTATATTAAATGTAAACTTTCCATTTTTTTTGCAAGTAAAGAAAGGCTTACTTCAGTAATGGTTCAAGAAAGTTGTCAACTTGATCGAATAACTGCGAACGAATACTTGAGCGTTTGGAAGACCACCTCGAGTAATTCGTATGAATCCACAATGTCACGACAATTGCAAAGAGAGGCAATAAAAGAAGGATGAATTTATTTAATTTCAATAACGATCATTTATCTAATAATTTTAAGATTATTCTCGGCTATGAGTCCGAATCTTTCACGTAAAAAAAAGAAAATTCATAGAGAACTAAATACTGAATGATGTAAATGAATTATTACGGATGCCACAATTTCTTCACGTAGATTTTATGTGCGCTGATTCTGTAAAATTGGATCATATTGAATGAAATTGATCCCTTTGTTTATTATTTAAATTCTTATCCATTTCTTATTCACGAATAAAGAAAATAAATAGATTCTAATGAATTAGTTAAGCTGTCAACATTCTTTTAGTCATTCTTAACATTTGACCGTAACATACATAATGCTGCGACACGAGTATTGCGTATCTTTCATTCCGAAAACATAATTTCGCTCAAACAAACAAACAGCAAGTTGTACCAATCGAAATTTCATTTGAACTCACTGATAAGCACTGAGTTCCTCAATATATTCTTTATATGAAATCTATTTCGGACTTAGTTTTAAGGTATGGAATAATGGCGAAGTATTGGAACTGACTTCTGTATGGACGTATTGGAAATTGTACAATGGAAGGTGTCTTTTATGGTAATTGATCTTTGCACTGTTTGTCATACATTTGAGTAATGCTAAAAAAAAAATGGAAAGAGGAAAAGACATGGGATTGTAATAGTGAAGTACATGAATTATTGATTCAATAGAATGTAATACAACATTGCTGATATTTTGTAGG
>NW_018111266.1:0-1117 GCF_000183805.2 Loa loa | reverse complement strand
CGTTTAATTGTCATAGTTCAATTAATTGACGTAAAATACACTTGAGAAAAGATACAAACATAAGATGAAAATAATAAACATTTGGCATATCATATCGTATCCAGAATATTTACATATTCGGTTATGGTATGCAAAAAGAGAAGCAAAAATGAAATGTCTATGTCTTAATGAATGTTAAACTTTAAAACTAAAAAGAAAAAAAAATGTTTTACCATTAATTGCTAAAATATATTAATTTTTTCCGATAAATTATCTCTTTAATATTTGATGATAAATAATCATTTCTGATTTATTCCATTATCATGTCAATATAATAATGATATGATAAAGAATTAAATTAGGAATTACCTTTTTTTACCAAAAATGTCCTTTTTTTTTTTATCTTTTGCACCAAAAATTTTAGCCATTTTCATGGGCCAAAGAAAAATAGCATGGTTTGTTTCTTTCTTTTTTGTTGATATAGTTTTGTTTTTAATTTTTTAATTTTCAAAGAAAATTTTTTTTCGTAATCAATTAAATATCTTTTAATATAATTATTTTATTAGTCAAAAAATATCGTGTACATATTTTTGTTATTCTTGCAAAATAAATTAACCATTTTGTTAGATTTAAATTAATTGATATCATTTTCATCTTCTGCAAAAATTTTTCCCTTTTTTTTTTTTTTGTTTTGTAAAATTCTTGAGATGAAAGTAAAAATTTTTTTAACTGATAGCAAAGAGTCGTCGAATAAATGAAGAAAAGAAAGGAACGTGTTTCAAACAAAGGAAAGAGCACGATTCTTTTTTTTTTTTTTAAATTTTTTTGCAAAATTCCTTTTTCTTTAATCTCAAGAAAGAAATAAAATTTTGACAAAATTGTTAAGTTAATTAATTAATTAATTGACTAGTGTTTCGTTTCTTATTACATCTAAATTCAACGAAGAATTTTCTTTTTTTTTTTTAAATTTATTGATTATTTTATTTATTAACCAACAAGTTATTTTACTTTTATAATAACTTTCATATATTATCTAAATATTATGATCATCTTATTATTATTGTATACATATGCATATGATTGAATTAAAATTGAAAATTATTTGTGGTTTCCTATTTCTCATTCTCTCTCTCTCCCT
>NW_018111265.1:0-1117 GCF_000183805.2 Loa loa | reverse complement strand
GGTTAGACAAAAATGGTATGATTACTGTAGTTTTATCATTGGCTAAGAAAACAGTGTTTTACTTTTACACTCAGTTAGGGGATAAAAAGTATTTCAGCTGTATGTTTGGTTAGAATAAATGGTACTCTCAATTGAATTCTTAACTAGAGTAGAAAAAAAAAAGAAAAGGAAAAGTGCTTCAGTTATACTCTTGGCCTCTTGGCTAATTAAATAATACTTCAGGCTAATATTTTATCGTTACAAAAATTCGAGATATTCTAAATGACATGATATGATGATTTTAAATTTTTAGCAAATAACGAATTAATTTGCAAATTAAAAAGTAAGTTTTAGTGCGGAGAAATTTCTTTATTACTTATAAAAATTAAATGACTGTAAGCGATAATTGATAGATTGCTCATATAAGGAAATTTATAATATTTTAATGTATTTAAATAACAATAAAAAATAACGTTTTTCTTTTCTTAAATTTTGTAAAAGTAAATTTGAATGACAAATTTTTGATTTCAATTTTTTTTTCATTCTAAAACGGAACAGCAATTATTTGATTTTTAGGTGATATTTGCATTTGTTGAATATCGTTAAATTGCATTGCCAATTCCGTTTTAGATTTTTTTTTCTTTCTTTTTTTGTTCCATTTCGAAATAGAAAATGCTTTCATGCTTTAATTTTACTATTTGTTCCATTGATTATTCATTTCATATTAATTCCTTTCAACATTTTTACGCCATTATTCGAGCAATTTTGTTTAAAAGTTTGAAATATTTCAAAAAATTCGCAGCAAATTTTGTTCTTTGATTTTGAAATTAACAAAAGTTATTTAGTAGAAAAAAAAAAAAAAATACCGCAATTATTGATTGCTGAAATCAATCTATATCAGTTTTTAAATGAAATTTATTTCCAATTAAAATAAATTTTAATTAGAAAAAAAAATTATTTTAAAAATTTATAAAATTTATATAAAATCTATTTAATTCAAAAATAATTCAAGAATTATTATTTATGAAAAAAAATATGTTAAACAAATAGCAAACCAAATCTTATTTTGTTTTTTTTAAGTGGAGTAATTTTAATGAAATTTTATAAATTTGCACAAAAAAAACTACTCAATAATTTT
>NW_018111264.1:0-1117 GCF_000183805.2 Loa loa | reverse complement strand
TTACCACTAAAATTACTTTTGCCATCGAATGCTGTTTTACGAGACAAATAAAATACTTGGAATGACGCAAAATGGAATATATACATAGCTAATTTGTATTTTCTTTTCTGGTTAGCAAATTAAGTGATAAAAAAAGATGTATACCTACTGCTCCAACTGCCGCAGCTACTGGTCCCGCAGGTTCTGCTCGCGCAGGTGCTGCTGCATTTCTGGGTTGGTTTTGGTTGGCAGCTTGGCAATAAATGATAAAAGCAATATATACTATTAATTTTGCCATATTTAAAGTTGTCTGTACAATAATTTCGGTGTTTTCTAAAGACAAGTTTTACTTTATTAAAAAATAACAGCCATTTTAAAAAGAATCCTCAACAAGCAGTAGAAATTTGAAAAGTTTCACATTTCATTAACCAATTTTTATATTATTTTACGGTCAATAGATTTTCGAACTGTGCATGAAGCGATTATGTTTCCGTCTGTTATAACTTTGAGTTTACGTCTTATTAACTGACAGGTGGATTACCATCTAATTAATTAATATTCTCAGGAATTGTTTCAATGCAATCTTAGCACACATATCTTCTGGAACCTTTTGGTGTTTGCAAAATACCACAGATCTATTTTAGGCATTCAGAAAAATATGCGGGAGAATTAGGGAAAATTCAAAAGAACTGCAAAAGAATTTCATAAATTAACATTTAATTCAGCTTTCATTATTGGATTCGAGCTTTCACTTCACATGACATAATAATGATCAGGTAAATGTCATCCGGCAAGTTACCGGCATGTCACCAGGATAAGCACTCGGCATGTTAATCTTATAATTCATTATAATACAGTAAATTTATTCTTGAACAGTAAGAGCAAATATGTTTTGAAGTAGAGAGATAGTCAGGAAATCTTAATTGATGGACACAGTCGTCCAGGAGCATTTTTTTAAAAGGAATGGCAGAACCATTAATGGTTGAAAACTTGACAACAATGCTTTTTATACTTCCGCAGCGGAATCTTGGAGTATATCCTGCCCGATATTAGCGGATCAATGTTCTATTTTCTGCATTTCTCTAGCGCAACAAAAGAAGAACTGATTCAGACAGACAATGATAAGAATGGTGTTTTG
>NW_018111263.1:0-1118 GCF_000183805.2 Loa loa | reverse complement strand
AATGTGAATTGAATGGTTGAATAACGTAAAGAGACGTAAACTGAATGGTTGAATAGCGTAAACAAACGTAAATTGAATAGTTGGATAGCGTAAATAAATGTGAATTGAATGGTTGGATAGCGTAAAGAAACGTAAATTGGACGATTGAAAAGCGTAAGGAAGCGTAAATTGAACGGCTTAAACGAGATTAGAAGGATAAGTAAGTGTAAATGAGTGAAAATGATTTTAGAACTAAAAAAAGAAAATGGTTCAATTATTATTTATACTCAAATGATTGTAAATAATTTTGAAATAATAAAAAAATAGATGAATACATAATCAAAATGTTTAATATAAATGCACGAATGCTAATGCTTAATTAATTAATTAGCATAAAAGAAGCGAAAAAAATTGTTGAAAAGCTTGAAGTGTTTGATGATATTTGCATAAATGAAACAAATTAGTCCATACAATAAACAAACGAATTTGTTGGTATAATTATTTTTTTTCTTTTTCTTTGATTAACAATTATTAATTAATGAACTTTAATAAATGGTCAGGAAATAGATTAGTGATGAATATGCCAATTTCTTTCTTCAATATCAATAAGAATATGTAGTTATTGCCAAATTATTGATTCATGTAAAATTTGATTTTTATTTTTACCAAAAAAGAGAAAACAAATAAATAAATAAACATAATTTCTTATCACTGATAATTTCTACATTTGATATTGCGCAAAATTTTATAAAATTACATTATGAATAAGAAAAAATTAAGTTATAAAGTATAGCAATATAATTAATTATATTTTTGCATTTCGATAATATTTAATGTTAAAATAAAATTAATTACCAACAAATATACATAGGAATACAATTGATTAATTCAAATTGGAATTAACTTATCATTAAAAGTAATAATTACGTTAAAATTTTCAAGAAATAATTTAGATTTTAATTATCAAAAAGTTAGTTAAAATTGAAATTAAATTAATTTCAATTAAATATGTTTATGTTTGTTTGCTTTTATTTAATATTATTATCAATGAATTATATTTTTCAAACTTCTTTCATTCTTTCTTTCTCTCTTCCTATCCATTTGTATTTGTTTCGCTTTTATTTAATATTATTAATCAA
>NW_018111262.1:0-1118 GCF_000183805.2 Loa loa | reverse complement strand
GATAATTGTTAAAATGAATAATCTAGTACGATAATTGATTTAACTAGATAATAAAAAGAAAACAATTGCATAAGATGTTTATATATTAAAATGAGCAATAACAAATTCATCGAAGCTAATGCGCATGCGGTAATTTGAAAACGTCAACAAGATCTCTGATCTTTTTTTCAAATTCCCAAACAACTGCCAATTTCTTTAACCTATTAAAATGTTTGTTTATCAATAACATGAAAAAGGGGAGTATAGAAAAATGATAGGAGAGGGAAAATTTTGAAGAATGAGGGACATTTGTAATGACATTGTTGATATGTTAAAAAAAAAATTGAATGAATGAATGAATGATATTTTTACATTTGAAAATAAACACAAAACTTTTGCCACATTTATTTTAAAAATTTAAAATTTTACAAAAAGAAAAAAAAATTGATAATAAATCTTTTGTTATGCACAAACTAAATTTAATTACAAATATTAATTAGTTTAAAAGGTCAAAAGAAGATTGAAAAAGTAAAAAAAGAAAATTTCATTTTAATTTAATCATTTTTTTTCTCTTTTTCACATTTTTTTACAATAACTATTAAAACTTTTTAAATTTCAAATTTTGATTATAATTATTAGCTAAATAATGTATACAAAAAAAGGAAATGAAAAGATTGGACGAAATGAGCAAAGATCAAAAATCAATGACCAAAGGATGATTATCAAATAATATGAAAAATGTATGAATTATTAGTACCTATTCTCTCACTAAAAGGAGTCAAATTTTATCAATATAAATTTTCATTGTAAACAAATATAAAAGGCATAAGCATATGACTAACTATTATATTATCTTGTTTGTTTGCAAAAATATAAAAGAGAAAATTATAAATGATTATGGTCCGATTGAAAGTGTTAAATTTCAAAGGAAAAATTATTAAATATTTCAAACTTATGAAATGTTATTGAAAAGATTTTTTTTGGCAATGAAATAAACAAACCAATTGTTATTATCATTGGCTTATTCATTTATTTATTATTATTATTATTGTTATTATTATTATTATTATAATTATTATTATTATTAATTATTATTATTATTATTGTTATTATTATTATTATTATTATTATTATTTTAT
>NW_018111261.1:0-1118 GCF_000183805.2 Loa loa | reverse complement strand
TGAATAAATGGTTAATATTTCTTACATTAGAAATTTTAAAAATGGTTAATATTTTAAACATATTAAATTTAAATATATTAAATAGTTAATATATTAAAAATGGTTTATATTTGAAAAAAAAAATCATAAAAATAAAATGGTAAAAAATGGTTAGCATATCATATTTTATTGTAATTCATATTTTAATGAGTAAAATATGCTTATCTAAGAAAAATTTCGAAAAAATTAAAAAAAATTCAAAAATAAAATAAAACTTACAAAGACACGTAAAGTGACAAATGCACCCGAGACATCCTTTTTATTGGTGAATCCAAGACCAACATAATATGGCATAATAGCAATTACATCAATCATGCTCATTATTGAATGTAAAAATTTGCACCTATCTGGAGCAGCAAATAAACGTAATAAATATTCCACGGTGAAAATGATCACACATGCAGTATCAAGGACGAAAAACTGAAAATTGATAATACAAAATTTAAAATTTAATGATATATATATATTTTTTTTTCAATACAACTATTTCTAATATTTTGTTTTCAATATGGAAAAAAAAAAGGAAAAAATGATTTGTTTAATTTTATTTTTAAGAAAATTTCAAAAACAAAATAATATATTCGTATAAAAAGGAAGATATGTTAGGAAGAGAAAAAAAAAATGGAATTTGATCATTTAAAATTATTAAAATTATCCTATGTTAACTTTATTTTCTTGCGAAAAAAAGAAGAAAAAAAGCGAAAAAATTAGTTTTAAATATTATCAAATCTTATCCACGCAAATAATTGTGATAAAATAATGAATGTTTTAATACATAAAGCATTTTGGTTGAATATAATTTGCAATTAATTTTTTTGTGCTTTTTTTTTACGCAAAATATTATAGTTAACACTGATAATTTTGATAAATTTAAATGAGCAAAGTTCTTTTCTTTTTCTCTTTTATAACATGTAAGAAAAGAAAATTAATACATAAAGCATTTTGGTTGAATATAATTTGCAATTAATTTTTTTGTGCTTTTTTTTTTACGCAAAATATTATAGTTAACACTGATAATTTTGATAAATTTAAATGAGCAAAGTTCTTTTCTTTTTCTCTTTTATAACATGTAAGAAAAG
>NW_018111260.1:0-1118 GCF_000183805.2 Loa loa | reverse complement strand
AGCTCGCATTGTCACTCAGAACTAATTTCGGGAATCCTCTACGAGCCGTAAATCTTCTATGAACATGGGAGAAGTTCTCACCTGATAAATCTTCTGCCAGTTCTAAGTGAACCGCTCCTGTGGTAAAACAAGTAAACAGTGCAATCCATCTCTTATAAATCATACCGTACGGAGCTTTGAGTGTGATCGGTCCCAAGTAATCTAGGCCCACATTCTCAAAAGCTCTTGATCTTCTCACCCGGGATTCTGGTAGATTTGGCATGGCTGATAATTTAAATGGTTTCGCTTTCCACCATTTACAAACCATACATTTTGTTAGGACACTCTTTATCGCGGCTCTCCCTTTGGGTATCCAAAATTTTTGTCTTAATTCAGATAACGTATGCGTGATTCCCACGTGGATCAACCTCTCATGTTGGTGGAGAATTATAAGGTTGGTGAGATGGTGACCCTTCGGTAAGTAGATTGGAAATCTGCTATCCTCTGTTAATTCAGAGTATCCTAAGCGACTCCAAGATTTCCATAGGTTGTCGGGGCTCTTTTTAAATAAACTCCATTTTTCTTTTCGTCCATTGTTAAGCTTTGCGACTGTACTTGCCGGATAAGTAATCGCTGAGCTATTTTATAATCATTTGTTGTCATCGTTATTTGTCCCGTTGATAGTAGGTGTAACCAAGATAATCTTCTGCGACAGATTTGCTTAATGAACTTGAGAGCCCATACAGTCGCTCTTAGTAATTTGGTCCACTTACTAAAGCGATGTATCTCTATGAATTGAATTACCACCTCTACCCGCCTTGGACTGGGACTTGTTGTCACATTCGCGATGATTGCCTTTTCGAATTCATCTTGACCTTGATAACGGAAGTGATCATTGGGCCATTGTGATTCATCTTGGTCCAGCCAGTCAGGTCCATTCCACCACTGCTCATTATTTCGTAATTTGCATGGTGAAAGTCCTCTAGTCGCTATGTCGACTAGATTTTCTTGACTGGGGATGTATCGGAATTTAAATTTGGAACTTCGGATCTCTTCCACTCTAGTTTGTACGAATCGTGGTAAGAGTTTAGTATAATTCATAATCCAATAAAGAACACATTTGGAATCAGACCACAATG
>NW_018111259.1:0-1119 GCF_000183805.2 Loa loa | reverse complement strand
CATTGACATGCCGCACGTTAGCTCCGATGAGGAAATAGCAGCAACGATGGAGCTCCATTCCTTAGAATGGTGCCCCATGGCCACGAAGGCCGTCATAAGTAAAGGGGCTGCTAAACGAAGGAGACTAGAGCTAGTTGGTAGAAGCGACGAAGCTCAGCACTATTACATTCCTGGTAAGTGGGACTTTTCTTTTCCAAATAATGTCAAATACGAGAAATATTCTTGTATTAAGCATTAATTTATTTTCAATTTTTCAGGTGCACAATAACAATAAGATTTTCTACCAGTGAAAAGACACGTCGTGTGCAGAGCCATCCCAATCAAACCTACGCTTCACTCCAGTGTCAAAATCCTCGTCTTCGCGCAAGTACTCTGTTAGCTGGCTAACTGTAAGTTTTTTAATTTTTTTTGCTAATTGTTTTCATGATTTGTTGATTTTTAGGTATCGTTTCTTTTTTTTTTTGGGAATTTGATTGCTAGTTTTTGTGTTTTTGAGATTTTCTAATTTGCTTTTTGATTTTTATATTTCTGATTTCGTTATTAACTGTTGACTTTTTTGGTTATGTTATTAATTGTTAACTTCCAATTGTTAATTTCTGAGTTCTAGTTTCTGAATTTTGTTTTATTCTTCATTAAAGAAATTGGTCTAATCCGTTCCAATCCGGCCACCAAAAAAGTTTCAAATTTTTGAATTTCCATTTGCTCTTCAATGGTGAAATTTTTTCGATTTAGAATTCCAACTGTTTTGTAATTTCTAAAGAACCGTCACCTTATATGATTTGGCCTTTGATAATATGATTTCGGATCGGATTCTTAGGATTAGACTTATTTTTGATTTCATGTTTTCTAATTTTCTTGTTTTTGAATTTTTTTTTTTAATAGAAATAACGTTAAAAAAAACAAAAAAAAACGAAAAAAAAAGAAAAAAAGAAAAAAAGAATAAAAAGAAAGAAAAAAAAAGAAAAAGAAAAGAAAAAAGGATAAAAAAATTTAAAAAAATAAAAGTAAAAAAAGAGAAAAAAATGAAAAAAAGAAAAAAAAGAAAAAAGAATAAAAAAATTAAAAAAAACAAAAATAGAAAAAAAGAAAAAAGGAAAATGGAAAGAAAAAAGAAAAAAT
>NW_018111258.1:0-1119 GCF_000183805.2 Loa loa | reverse complement strand
GATATCATTTCAATTAGTTCATTTATCTCAGCTAATCTAAAATAATTAATCAAATGTTTTTGATAGTAATACAAAGGAAATGAATAATGTATGAAAGTTAAAAAAAAAAAAAGAAAAGAAAGAAAAAAGCTTATCGAGATATTATTTTGTTTTTACATTCTTTCTTCAAAAAATTTATGTTTAAATTTTATTTTTTTTTCTCTCCATGAAACTTTAAATTTTAACATTTAAATTAATTAATTAAATTAATTTAAATTAAATCAAATATCAACAAACAAAAATTGGCGTATTTAATATACCTTAAATTAATTAAAATATTCTTTTTAACCATTATTAAATGGATCATTAGATGTTAAATAATTCGCAAAAAAAAAAAGAAAAAAAAAGTTGATAACTGTTATTGCTATCATTTTATTCTGCATATTATACAAATCTTTCTGCTAATTAAAATTCAATCTAAAAATTAGAAATTAAAAATTTGAAGATAGAACTATATGAGAGAACGCTTAATCGAAAATGCTAAAAATGTTCAGAGATCAAATTGTTGAAAATTTCAGACAATAACTATAAAAGAAAGATGTAGAAGAGGAAATGAAATTTGAATAAATTCGAAAAATAGGCAATATAACAATGTTGTCATTTTTAAAACTAAATTTATACAATAATTAAACTCGTAGATGAAAAGTGACATTGAAAAATAAAACTAGTATTACTCTATAATTAGATGAATCATCAATTAATTGTTATAATGTTACCTTTATTCATCAAGCAATTGAAAAATATACTACACAACAAAATAAAATACCATATAACGAAGCAGTATTGTGTAATGAATAAAATACGGTATGGTAAAATGCTATCGCATAATGAGATGCAATATCATACAGTATCAATGATAATTGAAATATCACATAATGGAGCATTATCGTACAATGAATGTAATAATTATACAACAAAGCACTACCGTATAATGAATGAAATACCGTATAACAAAATGCTATCGTATACTGGATGAAAATCGCATAATTTATTACTGCCATATTCTTTGTTCATATGATGCATTAATGATATTATGATTCACATGTAAATGAAGAAAAAAAAAAGGAAGAAAAATAGAAT
>NW_018111257.1:0-1119 GCF_000183805.2 Loa loa | reverse complement strand
TATACTAAATTTAATATTTTAATGTTAACCAAAGATTTAGAATGAGCTAATAAATGTTTATCTCAGCTTGTTTTTTTTTTTTTTTTTTTGTATAATGAAAGAATTCCGGAATAGTAATTAATATCAATCATAACTTATGGATTTATAGTTTAACCAATAATTCTATTAACAATAATTTTAAAAGTACATAGTTCTATGATAATGAAATATGATAATAATTTCATATTACTTGGCTTAATAACAAGGGCCAAATGATACGAGAAATATGATCTATTAGAATCCTAAACAATGTACTAATGTTACTACATCAATATGTACAATTCAAAGAAAATTGAAATAACGATAAGTCCATTAGTACACAGCATTGTATCAAATGATTATAAGAAATGATAAGCGATGATAAGATCAATACAGAAAAAGAAGGAAGAGTATATTACATACTTGAAGAAATGAATTAAATAACAGGTTGAAGAAAACAGGTAAATAAATTTAATTGTATTAGTTAGTGGCTAAAATTGAAAATTATGATACGATAATAATTTTTAACTTCAAAAAATTCCAGTCCTTTGCTGCATAAATTAATTGAACTTGCCCATAATTGATGATAATTGATAATTTGCCACTGATAATTGATATTTTTAATTGCAATTAATATGACAATTCTGTTGTGATAAAGGATAACAATGAAATAAGCAATCGAGAAAGCTATGATACATTTATTTACAAAAAAAAAAAATCATATCTTTTACTTTTGTATTTTACTTTTAAAGTACTTAAAAAAGTAGAAAATAAATGTTAGCAATATTTTTAAGAATTAATTAACAAAAGATTGGAAGAAATATTATTGCGTACGTATCATTTTACTTACGTCAAACACGTTTTATGCATTTACAAAGACATGCAACAGATATTGTATAAAAATAATAATTAGAATTAAAATATGTGTAAGAAGTTGAATTTTAATAATCCAATTAAAACAGTTGTTTATTTCTCATTCTTACATACATTCTGAAAAAATCACTTCCTCCTATTTCTTTTTTTTTAGACAATTTACTTGCAATAGAAATAGGAATAAGAGAGAGAGAGAGAGGAGGAGAGAGAGAGAGAGAGAAGAATGTG
>NW_018111256.1:0-1119 GCF_000183805.2 Loa loa | reverse complement strand
TACAATTTTGCATTCTGTTGCTTCCTTTCGCAATTCTTCCTATTTTCCGGACCATCAATCTTATTTGCTTGATGAAATCAAGTCATCCTTTATTTAGGCATACCTATTGCGGCAACATAAAGAACGACTGGAACAACGAAGTCGGATTCTGGAAGAACAGAATCGTCAACTTGAAACACAACTTGCAAGGCTACGAACAGTCATTGCCCAAGTTAGTTACTTACCCAGTTTTTGTGATATATGACAGCTAAAGTGTTTACTCCCAAAATAAAATCAGCGAATTTGAGCAGTCTTATGACTCAACCATGATATTCACTTTCAAAAGATCCATAGGGTGAGGGATAGTTTAGCTATCACAAAATTGTTTATGAATCAGCCTAAGACCAAAAAAGATGAAGCCAATATTTTTGCTCTCTTATTTCGATCATCCATTCTTTTTCCTTCATCTTAACTTGAAAGTTGAAAGCACTTAATAATTTTCGGTAGAACTGTTGAAAAATTGTCTTCATAAATACAACTGCAGCAACAAAATGTTGGGAGCGAAAATAAAGAAAGTGGGCCGGAAGAGCCTGAATCGAGTGCGGCTTCGGCCGAAGAAGATGAAGGAATTGAGTATGATACGAGGCCAAATCGCATGAATTCTCTTATTGCTTCAGTGGATCAGCTAGGTCGTGCGATGCAATCGTTTGTCGTTTCGGTAGTTAACGATGGTGATGAAACTAACGAAGATGAGGATGAAATGACTATTAATGGGATTCACTGAATTAACTTTTTATAGCAGTTATATTTGTTACTGATTTTTTTTCGAGTTTGAAGTTTATCTGAATATATAGAAAGTTTGAATCCAATTTGAAGACAATTTCGAGATTCATTCCTCGTATATTTTTACTGTTTACTTCGAAATGTAAATCTAACGAAAATTTCTCTAATCAAAATATTCTTGATTTAATTACTGCTATGTACAATAAAAAGGTTATCTCGTCATCTTTTATTGTTATTATTGTAATGCCTTCAACTATCACTGTTATAAATGATTTATTGCATGGACAATTCAGTGATGTACTGATGTCTATATGTAGTCCATATATATATATATATATATATATATATATATATATA
>NW_018111255.1:0-1119 GCF_000183805.2 Loa loa | reverse complement strand
TTCCATATTGCATTGTAAAAAATAATTTATGCAAAGCTTTTACAACATTTTTTCCAGTTTTATCCCATTTCGCTCCGAAACTATTTCTGGCTAAATCTTCCAAAAATGTCAATCACATTGATTTGATAAAGAAAATTTAAACTGAACTTGTGGATACTATGATGATTTGCAAAATTTAAAGATTTGGTCATTCCTTGATATTAATTTATGAAAATTAAAGTGTATTACACGTCTTCACCTTTAAATGTCTCAATTATCGTAAATTAACGTCAAAAAAATGAAATGGAAAAATTCCAACTGTATTTAGTTATTTAGTTGCTATGTTTTGATTTATTCCAACTTGCGATGACGCAATATGTGCATATCACATTACGTATCATTCAGTAATAATAGAATTTGATAATATCACTGTATCATTTCTAATTTATTTTACAGGAACCGATGAGTATGATACCGTAAACAGTACGTTGTCCAGATGGAAAAGAAAATTGGATTCTTGATGAAATACGTTGCTATCATTTAGTTACTAACATATCAATGTTCAATTCAGACTTTAACATAAATTACAACTGTTGCAAGGTAATTAGCATTCTTATCAAAGGAAGACGAGACATGTAACTGAAAAATGTCCATCAAATCATTTATTTTTCTTTTAATATATTCCATATTATATTTCCAATGTGATAACCTCATGTTTGCTGAGAAATGTTCGAAATGTAAATCGCCTTCTGTTAGGCCTAAAATAAAATTTCACTCTATGCTACCCAATCATTTCGGTTAGGTATTGGCCGAAGATCACATGTACAAATGTTAATTTCATTGGGAGTGAGTAGCCATTGTGTATCGATAAACTATGCTCACGTACAGTAATGTAACAATAGCAATCACTTTTAATCCATTACACTGAATATTTTCATTTCAGTTGCTATATTGCATTGTGAAAAATAATTAATTTATGCAAAGCTGTTGCATCATTTCTTGTACAGTTTCATCTCCTTTCGCTACAATTTTTTCAAACTTTCAAAACTGAGTTGATATTAACCAGAGGGAAAAACTATATCAGTTTGCCACTTGTAATTAGTACTTTTAATTGATATATGCTGAATAATATCATGAAAT
>NW_018111254.1:0-1119 GCF_000183805.2 Loa loa | reverse complement strand
ATTGTTATTATTATTATTATTATTATTATTATTATTATCATTATTATTATTCTTATTCATTATTATTATTTATTATTGTTATCTACTATTATTATTATTTGTTATTATTACTATCACTATTTATTATTATTATTTTTATTATGATTTTTATTATTATGATTACTATAACTACATTATTATATTGTTATAATTTTGAAATTTTTATTTTAAAAGCGAAATATATTTTGCACTGTTTGAAGTCTTTTTAAATTGCTAAATTCTTCGAAACATTGAAATTAATTTCTAGTTTAATGTAAATTGAACAATTGATGAAGTGAATATTCCTCACCATTTCCTTTGATGAATTTGTTATTGTGTAAAAGGAAAATGATGAAGAAAGGATTAATGGACTAAGTCTATGAAGATATGGACTTGAAATTGGACCTGCAAATGGCTTGAGAGGCTTTCCATCCTTCTGCTAGCTTATTCTTAGACAACTTAATAATTATTTAAGCTTATACTTATTACTGTAACTGTTAATCGAGGACAAAAAAAAAAAATGACATAATGCACTTTATTTAAATTCTATTTGTACCATTTTATAATTTTCGAACGATCATATCTCATTTAGTTGAAATTGAAATTTATTTTCCAATACTTATTAACAGTAAGCGTTAATTTAAATATACTTAGAAGCCAAATTTGATCAAAATTTAAATCAGTGAAGGAATGAAAAGGATATGCAGCATTAAAGGGAAATTTATTGAAAATTACGGTAATGTTAAATTCCTAAAATTTCCGACAAAGTACAATTCTTTTTAATATGACAACAAATAATTGTAATTCAATCTTTTTCGTAGTTCATTTTAAAAATCTTTTATTTTTCAGGTTTCAGGAATATTTAATATTAAATTTTTGTAAATTAAAATGAATTAAATTAAAAAAATTTTATATTAACATTTATCTGTTTCTTTTCCTTTTTTTTTCTTATTTATCTTGTCAAATAAACTTATTGTTGGATAATCTTACAATAAAATATTTGTTAAATGCAATAACTAACAATTGAACTAGAAGAAAATCAAAAGTTTTTATCAAATTTTTTATAAATTTTATTACATATAGTAAAATAAACTTTAGTAA
>NW_018111253.1:0-1120 GCF_000183805.2 Loa loa | reverse complement strand
TGAAAAAGAATTTGTAATAATGAAAATTGAGCAAATGACTTTTGAAAAATTTCGACAAACTAAAAAAGAAAAAGAGAAAAAAAAGAAAAAAGAAAAAAAAAAGAGGAATGAACGGATGGATGGATGAATGATTTTCATGAATGACAAATTATAAATATAATTTCTTCATACTTTTTCAACTGTAAAATTTTAAAATTTGATTTGAATTTTGTCAATTTTTCATTATTTAAATGAAAATGTATTTATCACATACAATTTCCATTTCAATGTGTGAAATGAATTCCAACAGCAACAATGAGCAAAAAAATTCCGTCAAATTTCTTTTTTTTTTTTAAATGAATCATTCTATTTAGTTATGCATAAAAATCTTACTAAATAAGCATAGCTAAATATGAATCATTCTATTTAATTAAATAGCATAATATATGCTTGAAAAGCTTATTAAATGATCATAGCTAAATATGATTGTATTGATAAAATGATAAAGTCATTGATAAGAGTGTTAAAATTTTGTTGAAAAACGTGAATTAGAAGATGTGAAATGGTACAAACTTTACTAGCAAATAAAGTTTATTGTTAAGAAAAAGTTTGCATAATGTTGGAAAAGTAAGTGCAATTCTTTCAAAATGTCACATGTCACATGCCATACTCCATTGATTACTGCTACACTTACGTCATCACCTATCAATCATTATCAGTAACAGATGTTATCAATTGTCTGAATGTTTGTCATTACATGTATTTCAACGAAAAAATTGCAAATTGAAATAATAATAAAGAAAAAAAACATTTTAAAATTCCTTCAAAATTTCTTCCATCAATTTGAACTGAACAAATCAAATTTATAAAGAGAAATTTTTCAAACTTGTCATTTATAAAATTTAAAATTAAAAAATTTTTTCAATCATTTTCATTCGATCATTAAATCCAATAATACATTTTGTTGCTAAATTATTAATTTGTATAAATGCTTACAGAAATATTCATTCAATCACTCATTTTTTCGTTTATTTTTTCGTTTTTTTAATAATAACAAATATTTAAATAATAAAATGAAACTTTGCTATTAATGATCAATTTTATGATAGTAAAAAAATTTCTGTAAAGAAAAAGCACCACG
>NW_018111252.1:0-1120 GCF_000183805.2 Loa loa | reverse complement strand
ATGCACTTACATGACGCAGAACGCTGATGACAGGATCATGTTGGCGCTGCAATAAGTATCTTTATCGTTATAAGCAGATCACGTTTTCCGGATGGTAATAATATTGCAAACGGTTACGTTTAAATTAAAATATTTCGCTTCAAATCGACTTTAAAAAAAGAAAAACAAACAAAAAAAACAACCGCCCGTATTGACGGTTAAAAACAACCGCCAATACGACAAAAAGATGTGAGAAAGAAGATATTATTTCATAATCATGTGTTATTTATGTCACTCCCATATCACTGATAAACATCACATGGTTACGGTACAAAACAAACAAGATTTTCAGTACTCATCTTGAACAATATGTTTGTTGATAACAGCCTTAGCATCAGCGCAGTTGCCACTACAGAATGACAGCTATAATGACTAGGTTTGTGTTGTTAAAGCACGATGATACATTTGTCCAAGAATCTTCCGCCACACAGTCACTCCGCATCTGAAGCGACACGTCATATTGAGTGATAATATTGATAATATGATAGGCGCTGACGAATATCGGAAGCAACTGTACAGTTTAAACTTTAGAAAAGAACATTTCTCATACTGGCATGTGATATTTTAGTATTTTGCGTTAGGAATCTGAAACAGTCCCTGTTGGGAAATTGTTTTTCTGTCGAACTCATTTCTCGGCAATACAGATTTATTCGGGAGGTAATATTGTTCTTGCACAATATTACTAGTTAACAACAAGAAAAAGGTACAAAATATGTATGTATACAACACGATGAATTGATAAGCAATGATAAATGAGTTATAGAAAAAGCAAATAATATGATCAACTAACAAACTCCTTATCGTTGCCTTGGATAATAATTTGACTGTTGGTTAGTTGATAGGTCGTTGAGTTGGAAATATGTTACGGGAAATGTATTTAGTAAATAGAAGAATATCGTAGTTTGCTGTCCAAGAGTGCAGATATGTGAAGATATCGTTGGTTATGGGTTAGTCGCGGAGGATAAACGATGAGGATGTATCGTCTGCTCGATTGTAAAAGTGAACTCAACTGTCTCGAGATTTTTTTCATATATATATATATATATATATATATATATATATATATATATATATATATATA
>NW_018111251.1:0-1120 GCF_000183805.2 Loa loa | reverse complement strand
TGTGCTCGTAACTTACAACAGATTATCCTTTATTATCGTCTGGATACCAAATACAGTAAAGACAGGTTCAAATAATTCCAATTACAATGGAATGACTTCCAGGGTAAGATCAGTAGAATAATGAGATTTTGTAAGGATTAGTAGATTGGAGAGTGTTTGCGTGAACTTGGGTGTCGACAGATGGGATTTTTGCAACAAAAGTAAAGACTATTAGGATTTCTAACGTTTATATAAGGAGTGTGTAAGGAGAAACAATGATAACAAATTAACGTATACTCACAATTACCAGAGAAATCTCCATATCTATATTAATTTATATTAAGTAGCTTTAATCACAATATACTTTGTTTGGAGAAAGGAAAGAAATACAATAATTAACAGAAATCTAGGGATAAATATGTTGGATATAAACATGTTTATAAGATCAGATATCTCTAAAGTATGCTCATCAATGTGCATAAAATTAGTTGTCATCTAGATATGTGCAAACCTCAATTTCAAATAAAGCTCATTTAGGCGATTTAAAGATTTGATAGCTGACTCATGACCTTAGGCATGAGAGAGAAAAAACAAATGTAAATGGAAACTATTTGAATGAATAATTTCATAATACAATTATTTCGGTTTTTACGACAACTTGTATCACGAAGTAATTCATGTCTATAAATCCATCAATTTCAGTAGTCTCTACAAACTGAATTTGGTAATTAATTTAAGTTTTGAAGCTTAAAGTTGCATGGAAAAATTTAGTCCTTTTGCATAATTCATGCTAGAACTATTGGGAAATTGTTTTTCTGTTGAACTCGTTTCTCGGCGATACAGATTTATTCGGGATGTAATATTGTTCTTGCACAATATTACTAGTTAACAGTAAAAAAAACTAAAATATATATTACACGATGAATTGGTAAGCAGTGATGAGTTATAAAAAAGCAATTAATATGGCCAACTAATAAACTAGCAAATTGTCGCTGCCTTGAATAATTTAATTGCCGGTTAGTTGATAGGTCGCTAAGTTGGAATATGTTATGGTAGTGTATTTAGCTAGTAGAAGAATATCGTAGTTTGTTATCCAATGATGCGAATATGCGAAGATATCGTCGTTGTAGTTCAGTCGTAG
>NW_018111250.1:0-1120 GCF_000183805.2 Loa loa | reverse complement strand
AAGAAGTTCAGTTTTCTCGACCCGATTGAATCTTAAAGCTAATTAGCAGTTAACATTGAAAAAATTTAAGCAAAAAGTTTCATCACAATGGTATAAAAGAGATATTGATTAGAAAAATGTGATACATTTATGAAATGACATAATATCGGTCGTTTCTTTTTTGCTGTTTCTTTTAAAAGGATTTAAATTCTAAAGCAATTCATTAGTTAATGAAAAGTAAATCAAAGAAATAACTTACCCTCCACCTGGTGGTAAAACATATCTGAAATAAGAGTATGTTGAAAATGAAACTGATAAAACAAATGGGAAGAAGAGAGAAAAGGGGTGTAAATGATAAATGAAGTTTTAATCCCATATGTGTAACTTCCATTTGAAATAATAGTGACATGCATCGATTATAATTTTTGCTAATTACATTTACACGTCATCGTATGCGACTTTATTGGTAAATGTTGATGAAATAATTGGTAATATTATAATATTGTATGCATTATTAAAAGTTACATCTCGATGTGGACGTTAATCACCTACCTTACCCGTGAATATTTCTACAATTGTCTTTTTTTAAATGTTGAAAAAATTTTTAAAAGGAAATGTTTAAAGAAAGATATAAATTAGTATTGTAAGTAAATTTTGAGTTTTTTTTTATAAAACCGAAATTGCAATACAAATGACAAATCATGAGTAACTAATTGTGAAATAAAATTATTTTGTTAAATTTATTTGTAGGATGGCTGTATAATAAATTCTCAATATAAGCCATTTTTTTTCGAAATTTAAAGCGATCTAATTGTTGTGAAAAAATTATTCTTTCCTTTTATCGAGTCGTTTAGATTTAGAAGGTTTAGCCTTGAGTTAGGATCAAGCAGAACTTTAATTTAAGGCTTACCTTGTGAAGACGTCGAATATAGGTTGTATGGACACAGAGTAAAATTTGCCGCTTTATTAATATAATCCAGGATTATTGATGAATAACGAGTAGTAAATCGCTTGACCGTGAGTCAAAAGCTGTTGTAAGAATACTATGGAAGAGCACTTGTCCAGACAAAACCTTTTTACAAAAAGGGTTATATATATATAAAGAAGTAGGAGTGGTTTACACAAAACGTTAAGGAAGATT
>NW_018111249.1:0-1120 GCF_000183805.2 Loa loa | reverse complement strand
CTATTTGAGTGTAAATAAGATGAAGTATATATGTTACATCCTAAAAATATAACAAATTTGAAATATGAAATGATAATGGAATATGGAAATGAATTATGGGATTATCATTAAGAAATAATGCATTACCACTTCTCTCCCAATCAAAATGATAAAATTGATATCACAAATAAATATTAGTAATAAAAAACGAACTGAAGAATTTTTTTTTCGTTAAAATCTATCGTTTTAATTAAATAAATAAATAAATCATTTTTGACAGTTTGGATAAAAATATAAAAAATTTTCCAGTAATAAACATCCATTCATATCTGAACATATGGCTGCTGATTAATTTGATAATTATAATTACTAAAAAGCGTCAATGATAATAATAACGGTAATAATAATTAATAATAATAATGACAATAATAATAATGATAACAATAATGATAATAACGGTAATGATAACAATAATAATTAATAATAACAACAATAATGACAAACTGATGTCATTGCTCATCTGTTGATGTGTCACCTCATTTACATCTTATTCCTGTCAATAATTTAAAATGATGAAATTCATAATTGTTCCCTATTGGTATTACATCATCGAAGCAAATGATACACAATTAATAACCCAATATCGGACCAATTGGATTCGATTAGTAATTTCATTAATTACCCTTCCATTTCTTCAAACTTTCCATACTTAAACTGCTAATTTATAGACATATATTTTATAATTAGCAAAACATCATTTATATATATTTTTTTATATATGTTGATATAAGAATTTCGATTTAATTTATAAGTAATAAGCATAAGTAAGAATTTCGCTTTAATTTATAGATAATAAATATAAGAATTCCGTCAGCAAAGTTGCATATATGTCAAAGGTCACCACAATGGAATGTAAAAAGTTAACATTTCAATTTGTCAAATTCTATCACTTTTCAAATACTTATCTGAAATAATAATCAAAATGATTTACAAGCTATGTAAATACAAACACTCCTTCCGATCAACATACCTAAATATATTGATCATATTTAATGAGTAATAAATGAAATGAAAAATTAGAAAAATGTTTCCGGAAGTAACCGGAATTATTCAAATAAATGATGGTTTTCAATTTGAAAGT
>NW_018111248.1:0-1121 GCF_000183805.2 Loa loa | reverse complement strand
TAAAAAAAAATCTCCACACCTCGATCTCCCCATCATTCAGGATAAAACTCTCATAGCGCATTTTAGCCGATCATTTAAATTAGTTCCTTGGTCTATTCTCCATTCTCTTCGTATTATTTGTTGTTCAGTTCGATATTTGATTTGTACTCGTTGAAGTAGTTTCACTTAGCATGATGCTTTTTTTCTTCGCCACATTCTGTATTTCTAAACATATTAATTACTGGAACTTTTTTTTTCGTCTTCCTTTACTTGCATTCTCATATTTGTTTCAAGACTGAACAAATAATTACCTGACCTTAATCAGTATGCTTGAGCATATCCGAATGTACCCAGTGTTCCGTGTTTGATATTGTTCTTAATAATGTCACTTTTTTAAGTGAATAGTATGCATCGAAGGGAAAAATTGAAGTACTTGCCGATTTGTTATTTTTCTGTGAGAACTAGAATAGAAAGAAGTAAAAGAGTACTAGTAGAAAAGAGATGTTTTACAACACGACTGTGGAGTGCTTCGGCTGTTCAGAATTATCGGCCGGAATCACTAGAAAAGTTCAGGCTGTTAAAGATTTCCGGTAAGTCCAGGCCCGTTGGGAATTTCTGGTTAGCTCAAACAAATGGGAGCCTACATGGACTTTGAGAGTTCAGAGAGAACGTGGGGAAGAGGCAAAAAAAGTTACAGGTTTTTCGAAGTCGGGGGAAGTAATCTTGTGCCTCAATAACTTAATCATAAAAAATCCCTTCGTTGTGTTATTCTTGTGATTCCAAATATTTTTTTACCCGAATAGCCCTGTTGGTCCTGAACTCATTGCAATTTATATTCAACAAAACCTAAAATATCTTCTGAATGTCGAGATTTCGAAATCGTCGGGGAAGAAATTTCTTCAAAGACAGTACTGAAGGATGATGGAGACAAATGATGACTCATTTGCAGGGACCCTTAAAATAATATTTGTGGGGAAATGAAAAGGACACATGACGCTTCGGGGCCAACCGTTACACACCAAGGATTAATTATTACAACCTGGAAGCGTGATTTGCAAGGGAACACATATCACGATAAATTTCCTAAGTTAGAGAACTTTTCAATAGCAACCCTTTGAAATCGCAGATGGACAGTCTTTTGA
>NW_018111247.1:0-1121 GCF_000183805.2 Loa loa | reverse complement strand
TTTTATGTGAATAATAAAGTTCTTTTCTTCGTATGTTTACATTTCTTTCTTCGTTTAATCAAAAAATTTATTTAAATTATGATTCATAAGGGTTGTTCGTTCACTTTTGTGTTTTTTTTTCTTTTCCATCCTTATAATACATCTTTTTGTCTTGCATTTATTTATCAAATTTTTTCTTTTCTTATATTCAAAAAATGATTGTGATTTGTTTCAATGAAATATTACTCAATTTATGAGCATTCAAACAGGTAAATGAAAAAAAAGAAAAGGTAAGTAAAATTAGGTAAAATGAAGATATGTTTATGTTTAACATAAGGAAAATTTTGAAATAATTCCCTTAAAATGATTTTAATTTACCTTTTTATCTTTTTTTTTTCGTTCATTAGCTAATGTCAACCTTTAAACCACTTCCAATATCTTACCTCTTGTATCTTTTCAATTCTCACATATCTTTCATCTACTTCATGTAATTGTTGACATCAGGAATGTAGAGCAAGATTCTGAGTTTTTTTCAGTTATTTTTATTATTACTATTATTATTTTTTAATAATGTTTATAGACTTACAGCTATAATAGAATTTACAATTTGTTCACTTCTCCGATTAACGATTGCTAGTTTGTGTTAATTGTAAATTGATAAGAAACAATTTCATTGAAGAAAAAACAGCTTCATTTCAGATCTGAAAAATATAGTATTTAAATCAGAATAAATAATGTTGACTTGAACAATCTCAAAGCATTATGGAATACAATTTTCATGAATGCTAATAGTAACAGTACAATATAAAAGAGTATATCTACACCACTGGTTTTCCTCGTATTTTTTATATCACTACCAAAATTTCAGATAAATGAGTTATCATCAAATTTGTTTAATTGTTAAAGTGTTCAAATTTTCGTCAGCTATCCTCACTAACAAATAAATTTTTGGATTATCACATGATACATGCAAGTAATAAGATATCGGTCTACAAATAACTATGGTTACATTCAAAATGACATGTGGTAAACAAGAAGAGCCCAACAAATAACATGGCGAGGATAAAAGATAATCACTGGGATCAATACACTGTTAAATATTGCTCAAAATGAATTTTAAAAAAAAAGAAGGAAAAAANAAA
>NW_018111246.1:0-1122 GCF_000183805.2 Loa loa | reverse complement strand
CAATGCACGTGAGAAGCACTCGTCATGCTTAGAGCTATAAAACCAGAACGATTTTGATTTCCGGAAGCTTCAGAAAAGCCAAGAACAGGCTGTTATTTGTTGATCCAGTAAGAGATCCGTAAACAGTGCATCATAATACAACTGGTATCGTGAGCATTTTCCGAAAAGATATCACAAGCGATATAAAGTAAGACTGTTTAAATACTATGAGTATCTTCCGAAAAATCTTGAGGATGATATGAATCTGGACAATCCGATACCAGAACTACGTCCCGATAAGATCTTAGGAGACGAAATGAAGAAAGATGATCCGGAAGATCATAAAAACGACTCTTCTTTTATTTGTGCATCGTATAGCAAAAAAACGGTTTATTTTTCATATTATACATTAATAAGTTATTGATAGGAATGTGTTTATATCATTGTAAGCTTTATAGGTCCATTCGATAGGAAGTACAAATGGAAATACTGCACAATCTAATTGAGATTGTTAGACAGCATTTATTCGTAGACAGCATTTTCCATTTTACTGCCACAGTTATTACATCCTTCTTCATCTGAAACTTTAACTAAATGATTGTCGAAGGTCACTTTTTTTCTGTCTTGAAAAATATTTAACTTACAAAAGGTGATTAATTGGACCAAGAAATATTACAGTATCATTCACTGATACTTTATTACTTCATATTGCTTTTGCATCGTAGATAAATTCAATACTAACATGCTCTGTAATGACACAGCCCGCATGCTTTTTTGCAGTATAGACCCACGTATTTTGGCGATCTTTGACAATAGCCTTTTTTTGCCCATCTTTCGCAATATGTATACAGATTTTTGCAATCTGCAATTTGAAAAAGGACAATAATTCCACATTTTAAAAAAAATCAATGCTTAAGGAAGTGAAGAAATGCTTTTTGCCAAGTAATTTTGAGAGAAGAGGAAAATGAAATTAAAAAGAGTAAAGGGTAGGAGTTGTTATTTGATGACAAATGTTAATGAGAAATTGATGAAGTCATCATGAAAAAGTTAAGTGACAAAGGCATTTTTTGTCATTATAATTAGTGATGATTATTCTGTTAGTATTATCATATTTAAACGTTCAGAAGAAAATTTAATAAATCT
>NW_018111245.1:0-1122 GCF_000183805.2 Loa loa | reverse complement strand
GAAATTCAAAGATGATTCAATCTTTGAATTTAAGTTTTTTTTTTTTTTTGACACATCACAATATAAACTGTTTACTTATCAATTTAAAAAAAAAAAAGTTTTCAAACAAAAAAAAAAGAAAGGAGAAAACAGTTGACATCATTCATCATCAGATGTCAACTGTCCAATCCAAATGATGAATGATGTTAACTGTCATTTTTTTTTTTGTCAATAGAAGTTTTTTTTTTCTTTTTCGAAATAATTAAGAAAATAACACCGAAAACTTTCTATCACTAAAAACTTTTTTTTCTTTAAGAAAAAAAAAGTAAATAAATCAGATTTGAATAAATTAATTAGATTATTAAGCAAAAGTTAATTATTTCATTTTCTTATTTTTTTGAATCTTTAAAAATTAATATTAATTTAGCTTAAAAATTAATATTAATTTAGCTTAAAAATTAATATTAATTTAGCTTATATTAATTTATTCATGAGATTCAAAATTATCAATTTTATCTGATCATTTTATCTTTTTTTTTTCAATTTTCAACTATGCGTTGTAGGTATGGATGAAAATGAAATACTACTTAATAAATGAATGAATACATATTAGATTTTAAAAATCTGAAATAATAAAAAAAACTAAACAGACTGATATGATTCAATTATTGATAAGTGTAGGATGAAAATTAATTTTTGATAACAATTGATAGGATAAAAGTGGAAATTTTTGATATCATTGATAAGAGAAGAATAAAAAATGAAGCTATCACTTTTTTTTTTTTTTTAAATGCTAACTTAATTTATAAATATTATATATTATGTAATATAAAATTTTACGTAATATATTACGTAAAAAATTATTACGTAAAAAAAGGAAAAAGTTATCATTAACAATTCACATATTAATGTATTATTTTTGTTCAATTTTTAACTTTAATTAAATACTAAATATTAATTTTAACATTTTCTTATATATTATTTCACGTTAATTTACACATAATGTAATTAAGGTAATAAGAAAAATGAAAAGTTTATGATAAGTAATTGAATTAAATTAATATTTTGTGTAATGAGAAAGATAAGAGAGAGAGAGAGAGAGAGAGCAAGAGAAGAAAAAAATAGACTATAGTAACTAAGAAT
>NW_018111244.1:0-1123 GCF_000183805.2 Loa loa | reverse complement strand
GCTAATATCATCGCTTATTTTCTCCTTCTTTAATTTTTGCTTCTAATTTTGAAATCTTCCTTTTTCTTCTTTTTACAATTATTGATACAACTATGGAATAAAATTTATCATTTATTACATCATTAGCTAATGATAAATGCACCAAATAGAAGAAATGGAAGAAATTTTGATACCTTTATCCAGTTTTCCTTTCATAAACTGCTGCTCATTTTGATTTTCAATCTGAAAATTTAAACCAATAAAATTGTAAATAATTTTAGGATGAAACAGTTAAAACCTCAATTTAAAAAAACGACGCAAAATTTAAAAACGAAGAGGAGGAAAAATCAAACACATAAAAAGGAGGGATATAATATTTTCAAAAACTAAAAGAAAAACGAAAATAATACACCGTAAGTTTTAATCCGAAAATCTCAAAAAAAGACAACAAAGTGCGAAAAAAGTTTTAAACAAAATAAATGCAATAAAATTCGAAAATTTCGAGCTTTAATAAATTTAAGATAAAATATAATCCTTAGTTTTGGAAAATAAAATTTTATAAAAATTAATATAAATCAACACTTACAATGATGACGATAATCATCATTACGACGACAATTATAAGGCGGAGTATTCTTACTACTCTTACTTACTTACACTTTACTTCCAATACAAACCATCGCTCAAAATTTCTTCTATAAAAGAATCTGGCAAAACAAGAAAATTTAATAAGCTGCATTATAATTATTATAAAAGGCAATACCCAAAAAACGAGAAAAAAAAGAATTAAACACAAATATTTAAGTAACATAAAACCAATAAAAGTAATGACAGAACCCAATGAAGAAACAATTTGAGACAATGAATAATAATCAAGATAATCTAGAGCTTTAAAAGGTATACCTTGTACCAATAAAATGTATAGGGAAAGAATTCATTTTAGTATCAATAAAAGTAGCAACTAGTATTATACCGTAAACTAAATATTTAATTAATCACAAATTGATTCACAAAAAATACCGTAAACAGCATCAAAACTTGAAGTAATATGAAAATGAGTTATAATATTAAGTATCATGCAAAATTATATCCAAGCTAGCAACACCCAGAATAATCCAACAGTAAAAAAAGAAAAACAAAATTA
>NW_018111243.1:0-1123 GCF_000183805.2 Loa loa | reverse complement strand
AAAATCTTGCCTAATCAGTAAATTTACTTTTAATTGTTTTTTTCTTTTCTTTTTTTTTTTTTAAGGTTAACAATGTTTTTCCTCTTTTCCCCTTTCCTAAAATTGCTCATATTATTTCAAATGCATTTTTTAGAAAAAAAAAATTGCTTAATTAAAAGACAAAGATTGGAAGGGAAAGTGATGAATATCAAAATACTCATTGGTACTGATACAAAAAAAAGAAAAAAAATTTTCAAGTTTTAATTTAACAATAAATTAATCGTAAAAAAGTTTTTATCTTCAAGTTGGACAAAAAATAAAATTATAATAAATTTGGAGAAAAGGAAAACATTAATTTTTAATTGTTATTAATTAAATTATTTAAAATAATATATTAGCATATTTGATATAAAATTTTTTTTTTTCCTTTCAAAATTTCATTTTTCTTTTTTGATCAGAATTTTAGGATTTCTTTTTCTATTGGAAAATTCAATTTTCCAAAAAAAAAAAAGAACGAATTTCTTGAATTTTTAAAAATATAAATACATATTGTTAATCATTAATGAACAATGAGTAGATGTATCATTCCTTTTCGTTTCTACTGATAACAAGATAATGATGAAAATAACGGGAAAACGAAAGGACAGAATGGACGATTAGAGGAATAAAGTAAATGATAAGAAAGAGGAGGCGCAAAAGGTAAATAATGAAATGTCAAAATGCGCAATAGTACTTATTATTAGGATTAGTAGTGAGTTACAACGATAATTGCTAATTAGCTTTGAATTAAAACTAATTAAATGAAATCTGTTTTTTTTTTCTTTCTTCCTTATCATTTATTATTTAATGTTTGTTATTTGGGGGAAAAAAAAAACAAACATTAATATCACTATCAAATTATTACTATCAAAGTAATGATAATGATATTAATAATAATAATGATAGTAATGATAGTGTGATGAATTTTAATGTTTTTCTTTTTAAATTTTTGAATATTTATTTATGTATATGTAATCGTTATTTTGTAAAATTATAATAAATGAATAATAATTAGTGTCTATTATCAATTATCACTATCAAAATAACGATATTAAAGTGATGATGATAGTATGATGAATTTTTTTTTTTTTTGATAAGATTTATT
>NW_018111242.1:0-1123 GCF_000183805.2 Loa loa | reverse complement strand
GATGCTCGAATGCGTTTTGGTAGTAGCAATGTTAGTGGACAATATGGTCGAACAATTGATGATATCTTTTCGGCGCAAGAATATCGTAATTGGGCATGTTTTGATACGGGAATTAGACCGGAGGAACGACAATCAAGATGGTCACATACATACGGTGAAAAACCTGGTGCATCAATTCGTAGCTCATCACTTCCATCAAGGGCTATGTTAACTGCTGTTAGTTGTATTTAAAATTTCAATAAATTTGATTTTTCGAAATTTTAAAGTGACGAGCTTTTGCACAAACTTTTTGAAAAATTTAATTCTTCAATTATATATTACAATATAAACAAATAGATTGCATGAAATATAACTTTTTTTGAAAATCTTTATGCTATTTAAAAAGAAAAAAAAAGAGTTTCTTTCTTTTTTTTTTTTTTGTTAAGGAATCAAAGATTATGTTTCTAGAAAGTTCAAATGGATTTTTCGACAAAGTTTTTCATTTTTATCTTTTTTTTTCAGACAAATAGATTTTCGCTTGGTCATGAACGTGGTGATGTATTAGATCGATTACATGTATCACCATTAATGAATAGACGGGTACCATTAAGGATAGCTGGACCAGGATTTGATGTTGATACTCCATTAGATGTTACTTCACTTACAGGAATTCTTATTGTACAGGTATTTATTTTAAATTAAAATTGTTAAGTGAAAAATTATTCTTTCTGTTGTGAAAAATTATTCTTTCTTTTGATTTAGAAGGTTTAGCCTTGAGTTAGGATCAAGCAGAATTTCAATTAAAGGTTTACCTTGTGAAGACGTCGAATATACGTTGTGAGGACATAGAATAAAATTTACCACTTTATTGATATAATACAGAGTTGATCAGTGGGATTATTGAAGAATAACGAGTAGAAAAATCGCTTGACCGTGAGTCAAAAGCTGTTGTAAGTAAGAATACTACGGAAGAGCACTAGTCCAGGAAAACCTTTTTACAAAAGGGTTTATGTATATAAAGAAGTAGGAATGGTTTACATAAAAACGTTAAAAGAGGGTATTCATTTAGATACAAAGGAAACTGTAAAGATTCAATTACATAATAAGCAACAAGATCAGATGGGAAGGTTAGCATGTAAATTGG
>NW_018111241.1:0-1123 GCF_000183805.2 Loa loa | reverse complement strand
CACCAAATCCGATAGGAAGTTTCTTAATTTTTGAATTGTTCACGGCTTGTCTATTTTCCTTTGTGTACCTTATTAAGAATCCAGGGTGACAACTTGCTTTCTTATTATGGTTTCGATACTTGGATGTTCTAGGTTGTCTCCTAAAGCCTCCAATTGTCGTAGCACCCGTTCGATATTTTCAAATGGTGGTCATCCATTCTTATTTTGTTTGAAGGATTTGGGAGTTTTCCCTATACAATATTGACGCTATTGTGGAAGGATCACCATATTTGTTTCAATTGTCTTATGATATCGTAATTTTCGGGCGCAATCTCATATCCTGACACTGCTTGTAACGCTTCTCTGAGGTACGAGTACAAATAGTTCAACATCTGAATGTCAGGAACTGTTTGTGAGTGGACAGCAGCATCAGAGCTACTCCAGAATTGCCGCCATTGTCTAGGATCTCCATTAAAGGTAGGTAGTGATGGTTGAGGGAGCTGTACTGTGTGGTTGGGAGAAGGAATTATAATTTCTCGTTCCTTTCTTACTACCTTTAAAATTCCTTCTAATTTTTGCTCGGTTTCATTCTTGTGCCTTGTGAGGGTTATTATTGCTTCTTGCCCCTCATGTATTACTCGAAACAGTCCTTGTTCCCCTTCCAGGACTGATTCGAAAACTTTCTCTTCATCCCTTTTTTTTGTGGTAATTGTTTGAATATATGAGAGCCACATCTCTTAGGCCTCTTCAAGTGATTTAATACATAATTGAACTCTATCAATCTTATCTGCCAGTACTTGGATCCTTGTCGTATAAAGGTTTCCTCTTTGCTCGTATGATGAGTTGGGATCCGGGGATTCAAATACAGGGGAATTTATCTCTTTAAGAAGAAAAACCTGTTTTTTGCTGGTTCAATACTGGCAATAATACTGCTCGTCATTGTACCTCACCTCTGACACCAAAAATTTGTAGCGAATTTTGATAGGGTGTCGCGAATTTTTATTCGCGAGACTCCAACCATACAAATATATAATCAAATAAATTCCCTATTGCAAATCATCTAACCAATTTACTTCGTTTAAAATAATCTCCAATGTTTCATTTGTTATCTTTGTCTAACGGAAATTCACGTCCTTATTTTAAT
>NW_018111240.1:0-1124 GCF_000183805.2 Loa loa | reverse complement strand
TTATTATTATTATTATTATTATTATTATTATTATTATTATTATTATTATTATTATTATTATTATTATTATTATTATTATTATTATTATTATTATTATTATTATTATTATTATTATTATTATTATTATTATTATTATTATTATTATTATTATTATTATTATTATTATTATTATATTATTGTTACTATTATTGTTGCCGTATTAATTATAAAAGAAGAAAACTTTGTAAAATTAAGGCAAAAATGTGCAACAGCACGGAAGAATTACTACGAAGTAAATGGATAATGAAAGTTTTACAAATATATTTGCGTGATTTCAAAGATATCATCGTTGATATTGGATTGATAACTTATCAATTAGTTGAGACAATGATTCAGTCATTGATCATGAAAATCACTCAACTTCCTAAAAATATTGCCGAATCATCAGTTCGAGAGTTCAAGCATTTCTTCAATTTAGGACCAGTACCAGATAATTTTGATTATTCCTTTTTAGCGATGTAAGTCTCTGCTAGTTGACCTATGATATTATGATTTCAAATTTAAAGTTATTTCAATAATCATTTACGGTATCAGTTAATGATAAATGATAAGCCTAAAATATTATTACGCTTGATTTTTCAATTTTCACATAGGTATAAGCTTCAGGAGAATTTATTTCATTATGTTATTAAAAAGAAAAATTAAAATTTGCATAATATTAAAACTTTTAAAATTTCAAATTTAAGATTGGTACTGGCTTTGGAATTTCTATTCATTTCATTGATTTAAATTTAATAGTAAAAAATATTCTTTAGCAATCATTTTTGGGATTATATTATCATCAATACAAAATGTTACGGTGAAAATTTTGCCAGTTCATACATTGGTCATGTAATACTCTCGAAGTTGACAACAAGCTGTATACTATCATTTATTTTTTTGCATATTTTAATGCCAAAATTAGTATTTCTTTTACATCGAAAAACATCAATGGTAAATATTCTTATATGAAAGAAAAATTGATATTTTTTTTTTAAATTTTCAATTAAATCTTAAATCAAGTTTTGTTCAAAATTCAAATTAAAACTGGAAAAAAATATACATATACAATTAAATTATATATATAATTAAGTATATAATTTATA
>NW_018111239.1:0-1124 GCF_000183805.2 Loa loa | reverse complement strand
ACAAAGCAAACGAATAATATATGGTCTGAAAATTTTCCAAAATATTACTCGGCTATTTTGTTATTGTGAAAGAAGAATAAAAAAAATTCAACATCTCTACCCACCAGCTTGAGCGGTCTCGGCCTCGCAACTATTTCATTCATTACGGCCTTTGTTGCCTTGGAGCATCATACCAAAGAATGGAGCTCCATCGCAGCTACGATTTCTTTATCGGATCGGAAATGCGGCATGTTGATGAAATGGGCGCATTTCTGCAAAGACTTGAAAAAGATGAAGTATATTAAAAATGTTCAGGTTAACTCGCCTTGAAAGACATACGACATGTCAAGCAATATCTTGCGGTAATGCATTTCACCGAGAATTAGTTGAGAGAACAACGATAGTTATCAAGGTAGCGAACATAGTTTTGATTGCTCTATAACACCTTGTTTCTTATATAAATTTGCATAGATCAATAATATTTTCATCTAACATGCAAACATTTCAAGATTTATCCTCTAATCCAATGGAAACTATTCCCGGTGTAATGTCACGATACAAGTTGAAATAAATAAGGTCGCAGAGAAGAAATATTGATGAACAGATTTTATTATGCTATCACTGATTTTCTTCAACCGTGAAAAAAATTAAGGATTCTTTCTGCTTCCCTGATTGATAGATCTTAGACCTAGATAATCAAACCATTATCCGTATAAGATTGATCAGTACAGCAACAACCTCAACAATTGCAATATCAGTAAGAAAAATTCAATGAGATATCAATAAGAAGAAAAGAAAAAAAGAAGACCAAATAACGCGCGATATCGTCTATCCAATTGATCTCGATGAAACACATCTTTAGAAATGATTTTGGTGATCAAATGATGATTTTGGTGTCCTCTATTTCTTCGAATATGAAAGCATCTTATATGATCTAACCAATTCTACATATTTAGCTCTTATCTATTACTACTTATTACTTAATTATATGTTCTAGCTATTGGCATATTTATTTTCCGTGTTGTTACGAATTGTTTTTCTTCATTATAATCTTTTTATTCTTGTTCATGAATGAATGTTTCATTTCATATCACTTCTATGGTGGAATCTGTCAGTTTTTTTAATTTTATTCACATAAAATGCAT
>NW_018111238.1:0-1124 GCF_000183805.2 Loa loa | reverse complement strand
TTTTCTAAACTTATGAAATAATTCTTGGGATCAAATCCTCGATGAAGATGATAAAGAAGCGTGGCGATCTCTTACAAAGGAAAGGCCTGCAGACATTATCGAGATACCGAGGCTGACTACAAAAAAGCTTTCAGATCAACAACTCCATGTCTTCACAGACGCATCAAGTGTTGCGTATTCAGCAACTGTATACATTTTAAACAAACATGTCGACGAAAGAAATAGTGCAATACTTTTCGCCAAATCAAGACTCGCTCCAATCAAAGGTATGAGTATACTACAATTGGAACTGCTAGCAATACTTGCTGATGTACGAACCGCCAACTTTGTTATAAAGCAATTAAGTCTGGAAAAAATTCCAATAGTGTTATGGCCTGATTTAAAATGCGCACTACATTAAATACAAAATTGATTGAAATTACTACCCAAATTCATACAAAACCGAGTAGAAGAAATACGAAAGGTAAACTTTCCATTTTGACATGTACCAAATGAAGATAATCCAGTCGATATTGCAACTAAAGGACTTTCTCCTGTAAAGCTTAGACAAAACAAGTTATGGTGGAAAGGGCCATCGTAGTTAACGGGTCCCGAAAGCGGATGGCCCCAATGGGAATATCAGTCCACAGAAGAATTTAAAGACGAAGAACGAATCGTTGCAAAGGTCGCCTCTCAAACAATCGAGGTAGCACAATTTTCGCTTATAGATGGAAGTCGGTTCAGCAAATGGTCCAGACTTGTAAGAACCACTATTTGGGGTCTCAAATTTATTAAACTCACGACAAAGGGTAAGAGATAGCATGAATACAACCGATGTCGACAGAAGTGAAACGACTAACGTCGGAGGATTTTAAATTAGCCAAATGGGTGCTAATTAGACAAGTGCAGACAGAAGGACTCAACGAGGAAGAAAAGGAAAAATGGAATTTGTACTGCAATGACAGAAAGCTGTGGAGATCACGAGTAGATTGGAAAATTCGAAGGTAGTTCGAGGAAAGCAAACATCCAATCTACTTACCGAGGCATAATGCGGTTACCGAACTTTTGATACGACAACAACATGAAAAGCTATGTCATGCTGGAGTAGTGCATGTTCTTTCGGAAATGAGGCGCAAATTTTGGAT
>NW_018111237.1:0-1124 GCF_000183805.2 Loa loa | reverse complement strand
TAACTGTGTCTCAGGTCACTGTCGATCCATTTTAAAGAACCTCAGGTTATCTTGGGTTAATCGGTATGACCTTATGACTTGTAAACAGACTCCCCTCTATATAAGCACTAAAACCGGGAGGCGGACACATTCTGTTTTATCTACGCACAACGATACATTCCAATTCCATTCATCTTTGAATCATCACTACTATCATATAATTCAATTATCTGAATTATACTGAACTGTTATTATATTTCTTTACTGCAAGTAAACTTTTCTATTGGTAGACTGCTCATTATACAAATCAACATAGCTTTCTCGATAATTTTTGGTAAGTTTTGATATATTCTTTGGAAATTATTCCTCGCTATCCATTATTTTTCATTTATTTTCTTAACTATTTCTCTTATCTTTCAGTGCATCTTCTTATGAATAAATTTTTGTTTTTACTTTTTCTTTTGCAGTTTGATATATTTTTGTTTTAACTTTCTTCTTTTTCAGTGCAGTCGATCTGTTTTAGTTCATCAAAATAATGCTTCGTAGAAGATCAAACTTTAATTGTCGTGCTCGTCGAGCAGAAACACTACGACGAATAACTGCAAATCAAATTAAGGAAGAATGGACATCAGCGAACAAGCGAAACAGATATAGAATGAATAGCTCAAATGCATGGCGGGGAAACAGTAGAGCGACGTGCAATTGTCGTTCTGCACGGCCACGGCGATCGCTTTCTGCAATTTCAGTCTGCTTCGTTCTCAACAGAATGGATGCGAGTGGTTGAGAGCGGTGGTAAAAGACGTCAACAAGAGACAACAGATCGACATTAAACACGACTTAGTGCTCAGCAATCACCTAATTATAATCGTCTTGCATTCTGGTACAACCCAATTGATGATTATAGTTTGATCCCGTATGTTCTTATCGGCACCATAACAACTGAAATATGTCCTTATTGCAAGGATCTGAAATTTAATGAAGAAACAAAAGGAATGTGTTGTACCACTGGAAAAATTAAATTGCTTTAAATTAGAGAACCTCCAGAGCCATTAAAAACTTCACTTGCCAGATATACCGCCGAATCAAAACATTTCTTATTTAACATCAGGAAATATAACTTATGCTTCCAAATGACGTCGTTCAGC
>NW_018111236.1:0-1124 GCF_000183805.2 Loa loa | reverse complement strand
ACATAGCAATCAGCAACTAATCTGCGTATCTTATGTTTTAGGCACGCGCGCACATAGCAATCAGCAACTAATCTGCGTATCTCANGTTTTAGGCACGTGCGCGCACATAACAAATGAAAATACATATAATGGTGAAAGTTATATATATATATATATAACAGCTTTTCATTATTTTAAACTATTTGAAATGTAGTCTTATTGGATTCTGTTGCTAAGGATAGATCGATAAAAAGAATAATTTTTGTGAATTCTAATAATTAGTTTCTAAGATTAGCTTAGCGCAATGTAATCCAGCTACGAAATACTTTCACATTCTATGGGTATTCCATACAATTCCTTTGTACGAATAAGATGCGCTGTGCATTCGCTGGGTATTGCTTTGTTATGTTATGGAAATTAAAATTCTCAAAAAAGAAGCCGCTAATTAACTGCTTATTTAGCTTGTGCTTTTTAAACAGCTATGAATTGATTAACTTTTGGTTATATTGCTTTATCATATCGGATTAATGAATTTTTGAATCAAATTTCAACAGTTACAGGTATGGGATTCTGTCAAGTCCATGAATCTTTTTCAATAGTTTGTTAGATTACGTTTGACATATGCTACTTATGAGACATTTGCTACACTGAATATTGATCGATTCTAGTATTCAAGTATTGATAATCAGTAGTTGGATAGATATCTCATATAAGTTGCATATGTGAATAAATTTATGCAAGTTGAAGCCGTTTTTTTTTCAGATATGAAATTAATTTTAATCTTTAAAAGTAAATTTCAGTCGAGCAAAGAAAAATATACGACATGAAAGGAAAAGAAACTGGACACTGAGGTATAATTTTTTTTTCTTACTGTTCACCAATAAAAGAGCCTTATTAATATGAATGTATTATTATGATAAAATATAAGACAATTGGTGACGATAGAAATGTTATCAGTGGACAACTAAGAAGAGATAATTTCAAGTCCCTTGCTTTGGGGAAAAGAAATTAGAATAAATTTGATATTTTTTGGAACTTTTCAACTGAAAATTTTGCAAGTAATAATCCAATAATATCCAGTAATTTGGCAAATATCATTCTCTCCTTCCTCGTTCTTTTTTTTTCCATTTATCTTAACTTTCTTG
>NW_018111235.1:0-1124 GCF_000183805.2 Loa loa | reverse complement strand
TTTTTACACATATTTTTTCGTCCAACGCTCTCTTCCTTGACTGTTAAGTTCATCAGTTTTGTGTACCTTTTAGCGACTTCTTCGACCAATAACTCTCATTATCCTATTTATTTCCCCATCATTCCTTGCACTGGTAAATCCAACAGCTCTGTTTGTTCCGCTTGTGCCTCCCCATATTACATGAAATTATCAATCTTACACTGTATTAAAAATTTTTAATATCTAAAAAGAAATTATTGTCGTGCTTTATCCTGCTTTTAACAGCATTAAAACGTTCCAAAGTATGCAAAGATAAGCAGTAATATGACAATGATACTTATTTGCATATAGCATGCCAATCGCTTGCTGTGTGTATAGCATGCCAGTTACTTGTTTGTTATGTATGCGCGAATAATGAAAAAGTAATTTAGTATGTCTGTAGGTAAAAACAAAACCGATATTTTATTCGCTAAAATTAAAAAAACAGCAAAGGGATGGAAAAAAAACGATACTATTATGCATATAAGTAAGCGATAAATAATGACAGCAATAGAATCTTATTAATAAAATAAGAACTAAGCACAGAAATATAATTTATAATCAACGAAACAACGTATATTTCAGTTTAAAATGTGCCCTTCAGCTTCTTTCATGATTCTTCTTGTGTATTTTCAAATAGCATTTAGTTAGGAAATCTTTACCGCAAAAAGTACAATTGTGGAGAGGCATACTTTTGTTGTGATTTGCCATATGCCTTTTCAAATGTTGTTTTAGTCTGAAACTTTCCTTGCATTCCCGACAACTGTGCGGCTTCGCATTGGTATGAGTTCTCATATGATATTCCACATGGTGTAGTCGAGAGAAACTTCTCTTGCATATTGGACAACTGTAAGGCTTCTCACCAGTATGAGTTTTCATATGTTTTTGCATATGTGTTACCTTCTTTTGGCACACAGTGCACTGCGATTTCTTCCTTTTTGGTTTCTTTCCTATGGGTTCACCCGTAATTTTCGTTTAACGCTCTCTTTTTCACTGTTAATTTCATCTTGATTGTTAAATTTTGACTGTCAGATTCATCTGTATTTTTGACAGCTACTTCGGCTCTCGGCATTTTAGCGGCTACTTCGGCTAAAAAAAATAAATTC
>NW_018111234.1:0-1124 GCF_000183805.2 Loa loa | reverse complement strand
GATATATTCGTATGCATTGTATATACGATCAACTTGATCTGATTGATATATTCGTATGCATTGTATATGCGATCAACTTGATCTAATTGATATATTCGTATCCATTGTATATGCGATCAACTTGATCTGATTGATATATTTGTGGCCATTGTATATGCGATCAACTTGATCTAATTGATATATTTGTAGCCATTGTATATGTATAAAATAGATCGTTGCGATCAATTTGATCTGATTGATGTATTCATTCTTCGTCCATACATTTTTAGCATATTTTCCATTTCTGCCTTTTCTTTTGAAATGAATATTTCTTTTTTTCTTTTTTTTTTTGCTTTTGAAACACCTAATGTTATTAGAAAATGAAAATGATGAAGGAAAGATGTATTCATTTCCAATATTCATTTCCATATGAAATATACACCTCATTTCCGGTCTATTTTTTTCTTCCTCTCTTCACATTCCAAGCAATAAACCTTTTTCTTTTTAATTTTTTTTCACATTAAAAAAAAAAAAAAAATGTCTATTAGGAGAATGAATAGATGTTATGTTACATACAAAAGAATGCAACATATCGAATTATTTGAGTCGATATTTAATTAATTTCAAGAAAATGAACAAGAAAAAAAAAAAAAACGAAAAAAAGAGACGAATGAAAATGGAAATGAAAAAGTTTAAATTAAAAAAAAGAAGTAATTTTTTATTATTACTCGATAATTCTTATTTCTCATTATTTGCATCATTTTTTTTTTTCCTATAAATAATGAAAACAAAAAAAAAAAAAAAGAGTGGAATTATTTTTAAAAAAAAAAAATGAAATAAAACAATAATAATAAAAGAAGAAAAAAAAAAGATTAATTAGTTTTTATTCATTTTAAAAAAAAAAAAAAAAACTTTTTTTTAGCTTTTATTTTTAGAATTTAAATTACTGACTATTATGAAATTCGATCTTTTCCATCAAAATTATTCATGCAAAAAAAAAAAAAAAGAAAGTAAGATATCTATTATTTGATATGAATAATACTAATACTAATAATAATAATAAATCTCTTCTAATTATAGGCTTCTTTGCCTTTTTTTCTTTTAACTCTTTCTCTTCCCTCTCTCTCTCTCTCTCTCTTCTTCTC
>NW_018111233.1:0-1125 GCF_000183805.2 Loa loa | reverse complement strand
GGAAGACGATTGACATTTAGAGAAACATGGATAACTCAAAATATTCAAAAGTATCGTGAACAAATGTTCCTCCAAAAGTCAATGGTTCTCTGGTGTTAAATAAGAATTATGTTAATTATAGCTGCTTTTCAAGGTGACTAATTAAGAAAATAAAATTAAGTTGAACAGACAACTCCAGCGATGTGGTAAAACTTGTTAGTAAACAACCCCAGTCACAGGAATCAATGATTTTGCCAATATTTCATTCCACCAAAAATAGCCAGGCACATTTAATTTTCTGTGATATGATTCGTTTGTATATGTCTTCGCAAATCTCTTGCAAATTTGGAACTCTCATTGAATGCAGATTAACCTTTCAGCCACTCATTGGTATGAGATCGTCGCTGAATTGGATTTTTGCATATGGACTGGTAAATAAAATGAATAGATAGACATATGAACTGACATGAGAATTCAACTGTTGTGATTAAGAAGGGCCTTTCTCTTCCCAAAAATCTACTCCCATTTTATTTCTATATAGTCGAGTGGGAAAATTCATATATGGATTTTCATTTCATCAGTAATTTAACAGCAGTGATAATAACCAGAATACACTACTATTAATAAAATAATGGCTAAATGACAGGAATTTACACAGGCCTTTCAGCTTCTTTCATGATTCTTCCTCTGTGATTTGAAACAGCGATTATCCAAGAAACCTTTAGCGCATATATTACAGTTGAAGATTGGCCTATTCCTGTCATCATGAGATACCGTGGACATTGCAAATGATGTCTTTGTCTGAAACTTTTATTGCACATTGGACAACTGTACGGCTTCTCACTGGTATGAGTCCTCATATGGTTTTTTATAATCGATAAATGAGAGAAGTTTCTATTGCATGTGGGACAGCCATACGGCTTCTCACCGATATGTGTCCACATATGCCTTTTCATGCTTTTTCGTTCAACGTTCTCTTCTGACTGCTAAATTCATTAACCTTGTATATCTTTTAACAGTTTCGTCGACTAATTTTGGTTTGTTGGGTCTAACTCTATCTATCTCTTAACATTTGTCAGCAAATGCATCTGAAATAAATAACTAAATGGAGAGAAGAAAAGATGAAGCATGGGATGAATTCCTGTT
>NW_018111232.1:0-1125 GCF_000183805.2 Loa loa | reverse complement strand
CAGGTAACCTGCAGACCATATACAGAAAACTTGCTAGCAAGTTCACTGCTGCAAATTACTGATGAAAGAGCGTTACAATACAATTACTTCTAAGTAAGTAGAATCAATACAACTAAAAAATATGTAATTTGATGTAAAAGCAAAAAATCCAAAAATTTCACTTGGATTCTCCCAGCACAAATACAATGCAACTGCACGGTCAGTGGGAATTTTTTCTTTCTTCCACTATTTTGTCAAAATTTACCTCTTTGTTCGATTGCCATTTGGCTACGTCAACATCATCGAGATCATCATCTTCGTCGGGACGAATGAATAAATAATAATTGCTACCATTAACTTGTCCAGAATGTACAGCCACCCGACGTAAATTATTTTGTTCTACGGAAATTACTCATATTGAGTTTAGTATAATTTCTATCTAGAATTAAGCATTTTAAAATTAGGAACAAAAATAAGTGTAAGTGCAAATGAATTAATTTGATTCCTTATTGGATCTACGTTGCTCAAATAATTGTCGTCTATTCTCTATGTATTTTTTGATCTTCCTAAAAATCCACGAAAATATTTACCAAGAAAATATTCAAAAAGTGCACCTCGACCGTTATCAGTTTTTGACGAATGCGTCAACTCTTTTTTCGAAATTTTTCCTGCAAATAAGCTGATTACTTTTAGTGGAATATATTTGAGAAAAGACGGCATGCAAACATTGAGAGTATGACAAACGAAAATTGAAAATAAAATGAAAATAATGAAAACGAAAATAATGAAAAATTGCGAATAATAATAACTGTAGAGTTTCAAAGTAACAAGCTAGGCAAATCACTGAGTAAAACAATGATGCAAAATGATCCCTTAAATTCCTCTACTAGAAACAAACAAAATGAACGAACATGTACGGACAGTCTTTGTAAATCCTTTGATCAGCGACCGTTCCACCAATTGAATTCTTTTCTTACATGGGCGTTTCATCCAATTAAGCGAAGCAAATTATGTATGCGAAGTACAAAAATTACTGTAATACTACAACATTTTCCAGATAAAACCAAACAAGAAATTTAAATTTTTTCGTCTGGAAGACAAATTTCACTGATTCCTTTTACTGAGCATTGAGAATAAATAGTAGGG
>NW_018111231.1:0-1125 GCF_000183805.2 Loa loa | reverse complement strand
TTTTTTTTTTTTTTTATTATCTTTTTTCATGTCTTATCTTTTCATAATTCCTGTCAATTGTACTGCAAGAAACGGTTTTACACTTTATTTTTCTTTTTTTACCGATTGCTACTTTCGTTTTGTTTAGCAAAAAACATACGTAGCATAGTTTTTCTGATTTTTTTTTCTCTTCGAATTGTTTCCGGAAATTGCGAACAATATCCTAGCAGATATGAGTTACTCCTGAGTTCAGATGACTAATAATGCGACAGTTAACATTAGCTGCGCCTGATGCGAACATTACTCAAAGCTATGCTTAATTTGATGGAAAAAAAAGCCAAAAGGGCTCATGCATTGGAGATTTTGCGATATACCTTTCATAAAAGGTTCATTAAATAGATCTCTTCCTGAACTTATTCCGGCAATCCCAGTTTTCCGTCTGCTATACTTATTAGCTGTTTCTGACAGCTTTGAGAGAGTAATTGAAATGAGGCAGAAAAATATTTGCATGCAATAGGATGATGACATGCTTGTCTCAAGAGATTCCAAATTTCAACCACTTCAATGTTTGTTGTTGGTTTTGTTATCTGAAGTACACATTTGAGTAAAGTGATGAAAAGTATAAAAATCAAAACGTTCCACTTCCTCAGCACAATAATAGAATTTGCAGAAATATCTATAACTTTTTCTTTTGTCATCCTTTGAAATGATAGATCAATCATTCTTCTTTTTATGTCAACGAAACAATTCACATATATTTATCGAAGTGATTACCCAACCATTTGTTTATTTATCAATACGTAATGGGGCATAAGGTTAATTTTAAAGTAGCAATAATGTTAGGTAGCCAAATTGGAATTATTTTTTTGCGCTTCAATATCGGTCATTTACCACTTTTTTTCTTTCTTTCTCTCTCCCTCTCTCTTTTCCAACATATTACTACATATTACTAAAGTATACTTTTCGGACAAAACTTCACCTACCCATCTTCACTTCATTTCATTGTTTACTTCATTCATTCTGATTATGGTATGCATTATTTCTATGAGTTTATATGGTCATGAATTTTATCATAATATTTGAAGAGAGAGAGAGAGAGAGATAGAGAGAGAGAGAGAGAAGAAGAAAGAAAGAGAGAAGAAGAGA
>NW_018111230.1:0-1125 GCF_000183805.2 Loa loa | reverse complement strand
ACTTCTGGCACTGATAGATTTGATGGTCCAATCCGTCCCTCGATCATTCTTGGCAATGACAAATCCAACGGTTCTATTTGTGGCTCCTCAAATTGTATGAAACTATCAATTTTAAACTGCATCAAAATTTTGAAGCTTTAGAAATATTGCAGCGCTACCTCTTATTTTTTAACTTCAAATGAACTTACAATAATTTGAGTGCCACTCAATTGGAAGAGGAATAAGATGAAACAGATTAAATGCATCATGATGAAAATGATTTCTTGCCAATTCTGAAAAAAAAATATTCAAAATTACTAATGTGCTGAATAGTTGTTTATAAGAAACAAAACAACATCGTCTACTGTTTGACGGTTGTGTAAGACTTTTTCAAGTATATACTTCTCTAAATATATTAACACTGGTACGCATTCATTGTCTGTATAATACAAACATCTCTCATTCAAACGTCAAACACAACAACTTATTCGTATCAAAGATTAGCCGCAGGTTCCAAAGCAGACTTCGTGTAAACTAGCACAGTTACAAACTTGATAAAAAGATTATTTTGTTTAACAGAGTGCTTATCTTGGCATCCTAAAATGTCATAGCGCAAAACTTTGAAAAATAGTTGACATTCTCTACCGAAATAAATGAAATAGAAGTTACTAAACGAAATTCCACGGAAGACATCCAATCATATTGGTCGGGGATCGCGTGTATAAATACTAATTTCGATGGGAGTGGCTAACCACGTGTATCGATAACCTATAGTAATATAATATTAGCAATCACTTTTAATCCTTTATATTGAATAATTTAAATTCAGCTGCCACGTTGCATTGTGAAATGAATAATTCCAAAAAAAAAAAGAAAAAATTTCGATTCCATATTGCATTGTGAAAAATAATTAATTTATACAAAGCTGTCGCAAACATGTAATACGCAAAACTGTTGCAAACATGCAATACTTCATTGACATCGAAAAATGGAATCGAAGAATACCAACTGGTATCCAGTTGCTATGTTTGATTTATTCCAACTTGCGATGACGCAATATGTGCATGTCACATTACGTACCATTCAGTAATAATAGAACTTGATAATATCAATATATCGTTTCTAATTTATTTTACAGGACCGATG
>NW_018111229.1:0-1125 GCF_000183805.2 Loa loa | reverse complement strand
GAAATATACTTTAATATTTTGTCTCATTGCATTTTAATGATTTCATATTTGTTATTGCTTATTTTACAATATTTTGCAAAAAAACTTTTTTTCCTAAAATTTTATTTAGAATTGGTGGAAAACAAGCTAATTAGTGGTGAATAACCATTTGAACAAATTCTGGAAGAGAAAAATTTGGATCTTAAAAGGCTATTGGATATGTTCGATGTATCAGTAAGTGATTTTTCAAATTAAATGACACTAAATTGTTGACTGCTAATTATTCAGCATTTAAAAAGAAAAAAAAATCAATACTTATCACATCCCTATTTGATTTGTATGAATTGATATTACTATTTTCCCATCGATAATAATTATTTAGTATTTCTTTGAAAGCTTGATCAAATAAATGGATTGAAAATTAATGATTACTCAGCTAATGTAATGATTTTTCCTCAAAGAATTAATAATCAGTAATGTCCAATATGTAACTTTTTCATCAATATGAGAAGTTTTACAACAGATATTTGATCAGTTTTAATAGTCTGATATTATAATGCTTTGCATATTTGTGACCAATTGAATAATAATAATTCAATTTTCTGGAAATTTTAGAAATAAAAGAGTTTCTGTCATTATTTCTGTAAATACATTTTATTTTTTGAATTCCAATTTGCTAATATTTTCTTTCCTCGTATTTTAATTGCTTTTAAATTTATTATTTTTTTCTCATATTCGATGATATAAATAATTTATCTTAAAAATGATAGTTATCTTTACCAATGATGCTGATAAGATCATTGAAAGATAACAGAATTTAATTCTTTCGAATTCTTTCTTCGTTGCAAAAATTTTAAACATGTTATTACTTCATCGATTTGCTTGTTGATTCTTTATTGATAAGCTGAAAACTTTGGTGTAAAGAGTAATTTTAATTGCTAGAGGAAGTCATTTCATTTGCATTGATAGTAAAGTGCATTTTGAAATCGAAATTGGTGTGATAAGATATATTTCTGAAGGCTTCTAAACATACTGTCACCTACTTTTGTTACTGCCACCCACTTTTAAGTTGACAATTTCAACTAACTGGTAGGATAACAAAGTGGTCCATCTGTTGCTCGAAGACATTGGCACCTTTTTTATTAG
>NW_018111228.1:0-1126 GCF_000183805.2 Loa loa | reverse complement strand
GTTTTTTCGTTTTATTTTAATTCGATTAAAGATTATTTGAATTTTTTCTTTAATTTTCTTTTTTATTTCGAATAATACGTTACATTTTATAGTGGAAATATTTAGAAATATTTTTTTAAATATTTACAAATTAAAAAAAAATTTAATTATTATTTCAGAAATCAGATTCATTCGATAAAAATATAAAGAATTAATGGAAAGTCAATGTTTAAAACCAGCTGAAGGTTTACAAAGTGATGCAATGGTAGAACAAATGGATATGTTCGATACAATAGACAAGAAAAATGATGATAAAAATGATTATATCGAGAATTACGAAGAATTTATCTACAGTGATGATTCTGATTAAACTGCTACTACAATCAATATCAGCGTCATTAATTAATTTTGTAATATATTTTCGAAAAATTTGTTACAAGTAAATAATATTTATGAATTAAATTGGCTGAATTAATATGATCAAATTTATTTTTCCTTTAATTTTTATCAATATTGTAACTTATTACGATATAAAAATTAACTTATCATATTTCATGTTAATCATTGAACAATTAATGAATAATCCATGTTATCAGTTGATATTTTTGTTCTATCGTTGTTTTCTGATTTCATCAATTAACCTTATCCAATATTTTTAATGTATTTAATGGATGAATGAATGCAAAAATAACTAAAAATTAGAATTTTGTTATGAAATTAAACACATCAAGATTGAAATATTTAAAAAATTAAATTGGACAAAATTCATTACTTCTTTGGTCAAAGATCATTATACTTTTATAATAATTTATTTCGTAATTAAAAGCATAAACAAATCATTTGAAACAGATAGCAAAAAAAAAAAAGATACACAAGAGGGATGCATTTCTTATTTACAAATGTTCTCTAAAGAATAAATATCAATAGAAATTAATGGAAATCATTAAATTGAAGTGGAAAAAAAAGACTATTGCTACCCATGCCATGTAAATATTTTCTTGCAGAAATCACAAGAATTTTAATCTTATCATGAAAATTGATTAATAAAATGATAAAATAACATCAATTTTACCACCACACTTCTTGAAAATCATTGGTAGTATCAAAAGCTTTTTTTTTTTTTTTTAATTTTTAAAGTATGTAATAT
>NW_018111227.1:0-1126 GCF_000183805.2 Loa loa | reverse complement strand
TGCAAACATTGAAGAAGTAATAGAACAAAACGAAAAATTAGAAAATAAAATAGAAAATAATGAAAACGAAAATAATGAAAATTGCGAATAATAATAACTGTAGAGCTTTCAAAGTAACAAGCTAGGCAAATCACTGAGTAAAACAATGATGCAAAATGATCCCTTAAATTCCTCTACTAGAAACAAACAAAAATGAACGAACATGTACGGACAGTCTTTGTAAATCCTTTGATCAGCGACCGTTCCACCAATTGAATTCTTTTCTTACATGGGCGTTTCATCCAATTAAGCGAAGCAAATTATGTATGCGAAGTACAAAAATTACTGTAATACTACAACATTTTCCAGATAAAACCAAACAAGAAATTTAAATTTTTTCGTCTGGAAGACAAATTTCACTGATTCCTTTTACTGAGCATTGAGAATAAATAGTGGGAAATATTGAAGTTGTCTTATGTGCTTCTACTACTAAGATATTTAGCCTTGAGACACTTAGCTATCTTATTTTTACTGTCACTAATCAAGAACAGGTTCAGAAAACAAGAAAATTTTCGAATATTCTTAGGTTGATTCTTAGGTTGACATTGATTATCATGATAACTATCACTACTGATAATACTTACGAAGGAAATGCTAAATATTCTAACGAGCGCATATTGTTCATCGCTAATATTGTTATTTTCAGGTATTTATTGTTTTCTTTGCAAGTTTATTTCTTTTTTTTTCTCAAAATACTAAAAAAGAATTCAGAATTTTTGCAAACATTTGAGAATATACTTTTAATAATGATCGTCTTTTTTTTCAAATCTAAATTTATAAATCGTTCTCAAATATTTATCGTACATTCACTTTCATCATACAGAATCTTTGGACAACATTTTTAGAGTACCAATGTTTTAGTACTATAATTTCCATTATTCCAATTAGCTGGAGATTTAAAATTGAAATTTTTCAAATGATGAGAGAAAATCTTTGATATGTATTGGTAAAAGACTATTATCTTTTGCATAAATTTTCTATCAATTGATGTTAGTGTGATTTTCATTATTTTAATGAAAAGATCAAAACTGATTTAATAAAAAACATTTGATTTAAATTAAATTTTGATTTTTTTTATTAAATTTTG
>NW_018111226.1:0-1127 GCF_000183805.2 Loa loa | reverse complement strand
TTTTCGTGCCAAATTGAATTTAAAGCCAATTGAAATCGCACATTTCAGATTAAACCTGTTTGTAAACTTTATAAAATTAAAAATAATTCATAATTTATATCATGGAATAATTCATGATATGCTATATGTCAAGCAATTAATTGTCAATCATTGTTATCAGATGAAAATGAAATGTTAATTTGTAAATGAAATAGAAATTTTCTTCGTTTGAGATACTAAAATGACTTTCTAGACTGATTTAGTTAATAACTGCCGACTTATTGGCCACATTTAATTAATTAATTAGGTGAAGAAAAACGAAAAATAAAGAAAATATACCGATTAGAATTTTGTTGAAATTGATTATTTGGTAGGACTTGATTAGCTTGTTGTGATAAATGTTGATGAGCTAACGTTGTTTGATCTGCTTGTGATGATACTGATAGCTAATTTGCGTGAAAGTCTTACTTGATTAATAATAATTTATTCATTATTGAGAGCATCAAAGGAATTTTTTTTTTTGTAGAAGGACCAGATGATGAGAGGAAAACTAATTTTGAGAAATAAAAAATAAAATGAATCACATAATTTGCTTTTTCTATTTTAACATATTTTTTTAATCATAAAAGAAAAAATTTCTACAATTGTTTCTACAGTTATAATTTTCTACAAAAAATTTCTGCAAAAGATTTCTACAGAATTTCTACAGTTATAATTTTTCGTTATTTAAACTTGAATAAACTACTTCTTAACGCTACTCTTAACAATTATCAATTTTCGGGAATATTTTACTTGATTAATAATGATTCATCTATTATCAGGAGTATCAAAGAAACTGATTTTTATATCTTGTGATAATACAATAATTTAAGAATTCACAGGGAAAACCTTATTTAATTATTAATAAATTAATATTTGTTCTTCTATTATCGACAGTATCAAAGGAATTTATTACTATATCTTGCTAATCTTATGATATCCATAATTATTCAAGAATTTGGTGGAGAATTTATATTTAATTGCTAATAAATTGCCCTTTGCTCATCTATTACACCAAAAGAATTCATAGTTCGAAAGGAATTAATTATTAGATATTATTAATACTATGGTAAATCCTACAATCGAATTTCCCGGCGGCGGTTATTGTG
>NW_018111225.1:0-1127 GCF_000183805.2 Loa loa | reverse complement strand
TTATTATTATTATTATTATTATTATTATTATTATTATTATTATTATTATTATTATTATTATTATTATTATTATTATTATTATTATTATTATTATTATTATTATTATTATTATTATTATTATTATTATTATTATTATTATTATTATTATTTTCAAAATTTTGCTTCATTCTTATTAAGTTATAAAAATCGCTTGCAAATTTTGTGATCTGAATTGTGAGGTAAATCATTATTTTTACCGGTGTATGCATCAGTTGTTGAACCAGCTGATTGTTGGATCAGATTTTTGAGCGATCGGCATATTAGATAAGTGAAATGACGTAGAAAATATGGCAATTGCAGAATTAAACTGAATATACAAAAGTTCTTTAAATTAAAAAAAAAAGAGAAAAAGAATGATATTTTGCATTTAATTGATAAATAAGTAAATGTAAAAAGAATATTGAAAGTTGAACTTCAAAGAAATTTTAATAATTATCATCGATAATCTCAAGATATAATCAACATTAAGGATAATGATTATGATAACTGTGAGAAATTTTTAGCAAGTATCATATTCCACAGATACATTTGTTAACAAAATAATATGTGTCATCTTTTATTGAAAGGTGACACATTATTTTTGTTAATTTTGTAAATTATGATAAACACGATAAACAGGGTAAACACGTAAATTATGATAAACACGGAATAGTACGAATAATAAATAGCTAATTGATGATTAAGTAATTAAACTTAACTGTAACCTTTCCACTTTTCAAAAAAGAAAAGAAACCTAATGTTTTGCATTGTACTACTTATTAAAATGCAAATTTTCTGTCACGAAATTCCATTATTTCTTTGTTTTCATATATTACAAAACTGGTAACTTCATTCTCTGTCTGACTAACACTTTCTAAATTTCAATTATCTCCAATTTTTAAATTCTTTTAGAGTTGCACTAATTATTTTAATTAAACAATTTCCTATCTAACTTATGTAATTATTCTTTCTAAAACATTTCATATTTATTTAAAAGAGTGAAGAAAAAAAAAATCACAAAATATTAAATTGTATAGAAATTCATTATTTCACAAAAAAAAAAAAAAAAGAAAAAATACAAATTAACAATAACCCAATTAAACAATAAA
>NW_018111224.1:0-1127 GCF_000183805.2 Loa loa | reverse complement strand
TGATATCCATTTGCAATTTTGCATGGTGTTTGTTCTCTAACTGTGGTTATGAAAATCAGCGATATTAAAAATAAACAATTCGTTATTGACATAAAAATTGGTCGAGTTCCATCTCGTTTCCGTGTGGCCCTTCTAGTTCTTGTAGCAATCGGTTCCTCCGGTTCTGAATTCTGAATTGGGATTTCCGGAGTTGGCTGTTGAATAGTTTCGTTGTCATCAACTTCTAGAGGATATAACATATTCACTGGCCTATTGATTAGTTTTCCATGTGGCATTTCTATTATAGCACTTCTTATTTCTCCATCTCACCCTCTCTTGATTTCTTTTATTTTTGCCAATTTCCACATTCCGCGGGGAATTTCTGGTTCGTTAACTAATACAATTTCTTGCTCCGAAGGTTCCCTTGCTTCAACTGATCTTGGGGAGATGTGGTTTCTCTGGGTTCGTTCCTTTAAACTATTTATTCTTTTTTCCATAACTTCCAAAATTGATCTAACGCCTCATTTGTACGTGACCAATATTTAATTAATTTCTCTTGAGTATTCATTTTATAAGGGTATACTCGTCTTGGTCTTCCTCATTAAAAATTTGAGTTACCAGAGAGGCGTTTGGTGAAATAAAATCAATTGGACGTATGATAACGTAGTCATCGAAACTTACATACGTCAGTGGTCAGGTGTTCAGTATGCCTTCTATTTCCTCTGTTAATGTGATCAATTCCTTCTGCCATAATAATTTCCTACCAATAGACCTTCTCAGAGCGTTTTTTGTTAAGCCAATCAATCGTTCATACACTCCGCCACTCCATGGAGCTCTTGGAGTTATACTCCTACAAATAATTCCCGTCATTGTTAGGAAGTTTCTCGTTTTGATGGTGTATTTCATAATGGTCTTAAAACCAATTGAAACTGCTTAGCATTATCACTGAGAGTTAATCTAGGATAGCCTCGTCGAGCGCTGAATCTTCTTAATACATGCATAAAGCTTTCAGCTGTTAAATCATCCACTAATTCGAGGTGTACAGCTCTGGTTGTAAAGCACGTGAATAGGGCTACCCATCTTTTGGTAAGACCACTTTCACCCTTTATAGAAAGGGGGCCTAAGTAGTCCAAGCCAACATGTTCAAA
>NW_018111223.1:0-1129 GCF_000183805.2 Loa loa | reverse complement strand
TAATAATAATAATAATAATAATAATAATAATAATAATAATAATAATAATAATAATAATAATAATAATAATAATAATAATAATAATAATAATAATAATAATAATAATAATAATAATAATAATAATAATAATAATAATAATAATAATAATAATAATAATAATAATAATAATAATAATAATAATAATAATAATAATAATAATAATAATAATAATAATAATAATAATAATAATAATAATAATAATAATAATAATAATAATAATAATAATAATAATAATAATAATAATAATAATAATAATAATAAATAATGATAATAATAATAATAATAAAATAATAATAATAATAATAATAAATAATGATAGTGATAATGATAATAATAATGATTAGAAGCCGTGGATAGTATTATTGCAATTTTGCATTATCATTGCATCCCTTATTACCAATATTATCATTATCAGCAATTTTTCATTTTGGTGAAAATGGCGAATAATTACAAATCAATTTAAGTTATTCTGAATTATGATTCATATCATTGTGCTAATAATAACAATGACTAGGAATTATGATTATCATTATTGCAATATAGGATATCATTGTATTTCTTATTCACAACATTATCGTTATTAGTGATTTTTCTTTTTGATTAAAAATAACGGATAATTATGTTAATTATTGCAATAAAAGTGTAACTTTCGTATTAAGTAAGTGAAATTATCAACCTCTTAACAATCAACCAATGATTATCATGAAAGCTTCCTTTATCCGGAATTTTTGTTTCATACTGCTACCATGAATATTTTCACTTATCCGGAAATTCATTTAAGATTATTGTAATACTGAATGATTTTAAATATTATATTTCATGGATTATATTAAAATTATGACTTCAGCACTTTACTATATCTACTAAATTTCAACAATTCCCTTTATTTTCCGGAAATTATAAATTTCAATGTTAATTTCAATAACCTTCTTTAATTTACCGGAAATTCCATTTAGGAATTTGTAAAACTTATAAAATTTAGCATAATTTTATTTCAGATGTCCTGATGAATCAATTTTTCATTATTATTATTGTTGTTACGGGTTATTAGGAGCTTGTTGTTTCTATCTGAGAACATGGCTTATGTAAG
>NW_018111222.1:0-1129 GCF_000183805.2 Loa loa | reverse complement strand
ATTGATTATTAATTGTCTCTCTTGATTATTGTTTATTTCTTCATTTATGCTTTATATATTTTAAGCAAACTTTATTTTCCAGGTCTTTTTTTTTTACTTTACAGTTTGAAGTGTTCATCGCAGTATCGTTTCTAAATTCAGAAATTTTTCATTTCAAAAACATTTCTTAATACATTTCACTTATATCATTTTGTTCATTTCTCAATAATATTTAGTGAAATTTTGTTAAGTTTTAAGAGAAGTTAGTTTGGCTATGTTTTTGTGTGTTTATTTTGTAATAATTCTTATATTTTTTCTAGATGCTTCCATATATTACGTTTATAATTCGGTTGTTTAACTTTTTTAAAAAATTTCTTTGTTTTATTAAATTTATCATTCATTGACAGAAGGGAAACAATTTCTGCTACTGAAAAGAAGATATAATTGTGAGACTTGCATTTCTTGCTTTTTGTGAACATTTTTTTTAAATATTTCTATTGTCTTAGTCTACCTCAGAACTTCCTTATGATAGAAGTCAAGAAAATGATAATACCTGAGAAAAAGGTTTTGTTACTTTGTATTGGGCAAATAATTTGATTCTCATAATGTTACACATTTTACTTTTTATTTCTTTGCATATAACTTATTTTTGTTTTTTTTTTCACTTCTCTGTCTTTCCCTTTTAAATTAAAAGTTAAAACTGATCAGTTTGGTTTGTCAGAAACAAGAATGATGAATGGAATTTTATGATTTTCTAACTTTTGACTATTCTTTTAATTTTTCTCTTCGGTTATTATTTTATTTTTCAACTCTTTTGCATTATTTAAATTCAAGCATTACTTTGTTTTTGTTTTTTTCACTTTCCTGTCTTTTGCTTTTAAATTATTGTAATTTCATATTAATAAGAATGTCACTATCCACACTTACTTCTTGATAGAAATATTTAATACTATGAATCAATTTCTTTTTACTTTTTTTAATCTTTCCCTTTTTCTTATCTGTCTCTTACTATTATATCATTATATTTTCTTATGCTTGCGTGACAATTTTACGTATTTTAATTTTTAGCATCTTTCAATTTAATTTAACTTCTTTCTCTTTCCCTCATATTTATAGCATCTACTCTGTTAAAAACTCTCTATGTTTTATT
>NW_018111221.1:0-1130 GCF_000183805.2 Loa loa | reverse complement strand
CATCCTTTGAAGCTTATCATGGAGTAACACTATGAACTTGCTTTAAAACTACTCCTGCAAGTTCGATGCATCAATGATGCAATTCTACCGTTGAAGTTTGCCATTTATATTTTCACGTAAGTATATTGTTGGTGCTATTTTGCTTGCAGCGCTTTTGTTGCTTATTAATACTTTTGTTGAAAAGAATTATTTAATGCTAGCGATATTTTCAATATTGAAAACATGCTTCCATGATATTTGGTATATTTATTATTTAATAAAATTGAAATTTGTACAATTTCCACCTTGTCATCATTAGAAGAATTGAAAATGAGATCCAAGGAAGGAATCATTCACTTTTTTAGCTAATAATTATTTAATTTAAGTAATTTCAATTCAGCGATATGTGATATCCAATTCTTGCTAGCTGGAAGAAAGACAAGTTAGCATGTTTTGACAAAATGTTGAAATTGATATAAAATACAATAACATTTGAATACTGCAATCCAAAATGACATTTCGATTTAGTGGTATTCAGTAGAGAAAGAGGAAGAAAAGGTAATTAACTGTCAGAAACTTTTTTTATTCATGATTCAGGAAGTAACGCGCAGTATCTTCCATTGCTCGTTTGTATGATGACTATTTGAATATGCTGGTCGAAACAAAGTCTGAATTTACTAAAATGATAAATGATGCTTGAAATAATGCATTCGGCTTATTTCTATTTACAAATTATTTGGATTTGTTTTAAATTTCGATTAATGGCAGGCGAAAAGGAGATATTCTAAATATACACAAATCATCCATTGCCATCCCGCCGATATTTACAAGTGTAAATCAAAACCGATGCTTGGATTACACTTTTCGCTCATCCTCAGGTTACCTTCAATCTCGAGAGAGTTTCATAGTGAGGAATTACGGATAGTTCCAGTAGGAGCTTGTCGTATGGAACCATCACCTTGAAATGCTTACAAAGTCATAAACGGCGAACACATAGCTTCTGATTTAGCGTTCCAATTCATGCCAACTAAACACTTTCCAACAGTTACTGGAAAGAACAATTACGTTGATTACAGTCAATGACTAACCAGATTTTAACAATAGTTTTCTTCCATTTCAGTCCTTCAAATTTTTTGATTGTGTTATTGTTT